>NW_010525522.1:18650-57700 GCF_000687285.1 Phaethon lepturus | reverse complement strand
GCGGCGGCCCCCCCCAGCCGCTCTGTGGCCTGTACAGGCGGTTCTCCAGCTTGCGCACCGTCCTGACACCGAGGTCTGGATCTGCGCTGGACAAATGGCAGCCTCTTGCTCTCCTGCTCCGAGCAGGGTGCTGGTCAGGTGAGCGTTTCAGGAGGTCGTGTTCAGCAGTGAGCTCTCAGAACTGGCCTCTCTGCTTGGGTTAAGCTTTACCTGCAAATTTTCAGGGAAATTTTTTCTCAGAGCTTTCAGAAAGTGTGGTTTCTTTTACAGAAGTGCTTTCCTAATGTACAGGACTGCAAAAAGTTGGGGTATCCTTCTCTTGTGAAGGACAACAGCTCTAGGCTCACACAATGGGGATTAACTCCTGTTCCTTTTAAGCTGGGTTTTCTGAGAAGCTTTCTGGCTACATAGTGACTTTTTGTGAATCCCCAGCTCTATGGTCTGGGTGTTAAACTCAGCTGGTAAAGAGATGGTATTTCAGAAGTACAAGCCTCTCCTTTCCATTCATTAAGAGTATGTCCAGTGTTGCTGTTATTTTCTTTAGCTGCTTGATAGTTTTCCAGCTCTATTTACAAAGCATTTTTAAAACCTGACAGACTGATTTCATAAGAGTAAGCAAAACTGTATAGTTAATTATGATCAACACTAGGAACACTTATTTGAACTTCTGCATTAGGACATAATTCAAATTCTGTTACAGACCCGTAGGTCACCATCCACCAAGATCAAATTCTTCTCTAACACATCACTTGCCACTCACTTGAGGGACAAATAGTAAACTGGTCAGAGCAGAAACCTAATCCAGTCTGGCAGTTCCTGTTGGATTTCTTAATATTGCCTCTTGGGTACTGACTTTTATGGATGTTTGTTTGTGTGTTCACAAAAAACCCCAAGCAAATGATGAAAACCCCCAAACTTATTGTTGTTAAAGTTACAGAGGCCCCATGAGGACTTGCTGTCCTTTGTGGCAGATCTCTGTTGAGGCTGCAGCGTAGCAGGAGACCTCCAGACCCTGGAGTTGGTCTTGAGGGTTTCTTCTTGTGTGCTGGGAACAGCAGTGAGGGATCAGGGGCCTCATCTTGAGAAATAAGTCCTTTGCAGAAATGTCTCATCTCTATGTGTGACCAGTTTAAGCGTAGGATAAAAAATTGAAGCAGGGCTGCATACAAGATGTGACATGTTCATGGGAGCGTTTGTATCATACGGGAGAGGGATACTACACCACAAAGTGAAGCTCCAATCGTCATGTAGAAAAGCTCACAGCTGAAGGGTCTGGTGGTTGTGCCAAGCTGTGGCAATTGCTCGATGAAGTTTTACTCCACAAGTGGGCTGGTTGTGGTGGCATCTTCAAGATCTCGTCGCTGTTTCAAGGTCTCTGTGCCCCTGCCTTCTGGTACATACATGCAGTAGTCTTGGTTTATTCAGGTACCCTGCACCAGGTAACTTTTTTTATTCACCTAATGCCTGTAATATTTTGGATTCTCTTTTTTTTTTAATCACAACTGAAATACCTGCTGTGCTTCCTGTGTGTAAGAAAGGAATCCTTTTTTGTGGATTTAGGGCAGCCTAGGTGAGAGACATTTCTTTGGGTTGCCTTGGTTGGCTGAGAGCTTTAGGCAGTGGTAGATGTGAATTCAGAGACATAGGTAGGTGAATTCGAGGGTTGGTCTGATGATACTGTGAGAGATGGAAAGAACAATGCAGTGTAACGGGAATTTCAAAACCACATAGAGCAGTTTCAGAGTTACAAAGTGCAAGAGGTCAGAAACTAGAAAGCAGATGAGAAACTTCTAGTTCAGTTGCTGGGCAGGAGATAAGGGTACCTTTAGAAACTATATGCAGTAACTGAGGAGAAGCAGGCAGCGTTTGAGACAGCAAAATGTTGTGGTCACTGATGAGTGAACCTTGGCAAGGAATGAATAAGGTGGAGATACATGGGAGGGTTGCCACAGGAGCTGCAATTATGATTAGATTAAATGAAGACATGGTTGAACAAACGGCTCTTCTGGTGAATTGGGCTGTTGATCCAAGGCTGGAGATCAGACGGCGACACTGGGGTGAGGAGGGAATTTCACCATGGGAATTGAAAATGCTAATTTGGAGGCTGAGAGAGTGATATTGCTGTCTGAATCTTGCCCTTCCCTTCCTCAGTGTTGAAGGAGAAAGCGGTTGGACAAGGAGACTGAGCACATAAACTTGTATTCAGATGTCCAAGTGAAATGATCCTCCAATTTTTTACCATCTCACACAGCTTAGTACTGTGGGCCCCCTGAGGTGGAACTGTTTCGCTTGCACTCTTAAAAATAAATTAAACAAAACTGCAGCGCGCATAACTGGTTCTGAAACCAGTTTTCTGTGTTATTTCTGGTCATTAGCTACAGAAAGTGTCCTACCCAAAATGTGTCTTCTTAGGTGCATTGTTTGCGTGTGTGGTGGGAAGCACACCGGGATCACCACGGGTGTCACGGTGGGTTCCACTGTCCCACAACAGCTTTTTGATGCAGTTCTGAGAAGAAAGTTAAGTCTTGGTGGGAAAACCCAATGATTTTTTGTGTGTAATATTGTGAAACTCCCAACTCCCCAAAACTCCAGCCTTACTAATAGTGCAGCTCTCATTTTTGAGTGTGGCATTGGGTCACAGCATTGACGTTGTGCCTAGGTTGGAAGAACGTGTGTTGCTCCAGGATGAACAGCCCGATGCAGGCTCTGTCTGCAGCTAGTCCATGTTGCAGAAGGCACCATGGAGATCTCTATTAAGGGTGCATCAGGAAAGTGTCGCCACTTGCTTGCTCAGCTCTTAACCACTTTCTAAAGCATCCGCTGTTTGAGACAGGACCATGGGTTTAAAGGAACCTTTAATCTGCTCTGGTACAGCTGTGTGTATGCCTGAGGGAGTCTGGGTAGCGTTGGCTGGTGCTGACATATGCTGGGGGGGAAAAGTGTAATGATTATTGTGCTGTCACATTAGACTAGTGACATGTCATCTCCTAGGTTGCTACCACTATGCAATGGGATAGTCAGAAAAAGAAGAGTACTTGTGTCTTGTTTTATTTTGAACACAGACTCTGTGTGATGTTCTGTAGTATTAATATTTAGCTGCTAAAATATTCTGGAAGAGCTGTGTTCAGTGGGATGCTGTCACTGATCCTGTAGCGGGCTGTAGGACAGCTGAAGAAGAGGTGACCAAGACTATTACCTAGCTTTTCTTTCTCAGTAAATATGCTCTGTATACGACATTGAGCAAAATAATTTTGACTGTGTGGCTCACCTCATTCAAATACAACCTTGTTCTGGTCCCATTCTTGTGTAGGTCAAGTTTTCTGGTGGAGCTTTACAATCCTTCTGCCAAAATCCTGTAGTTCCAGTTTTCATTCTGCGTAACGTGGAACATAATTTTCAGTTTTGAGTCTTCTTAAATAAAGTTAAGATCAATACTAACAGATAGCGAAAGCTCTGTCTTCCTCTTGGGGAAACTTGCAGCAAGTCCCCTGATCTGTCGGGAAGTTGGGCTTCACTTCTGTCACTTGGGAGCCGGACCATGTTGCTGATGGGGATGTGGGCTCCAGTGCAGGAGGGAGCTGTGCAAATGCTGAGCTTCAGTCTTTCTGCCTTTAGTGTCAAGATGAGTTCTTAGGAGACTTCCTTACATATTGAAGGAATCAAAGCCAGCAGAATTAAAGAAAATAAGAAATCTAACAGGTTTTATCTTCCATTAGACTGAAATATTAGACATAGTAGGACTCAGAAGAGATCATCGAAGTTCATAATGTATATGTCATCTTCATGTGATAAATGCATATAAATGATAACTTGCTGTGTCAATAATAGCTCATGAAATACTGAACAGCAGTTCAGCAGCTATGCTTAGGCAGGTCTGGATTACTTGGTGTGCAGGGGAGAACAGCTCCCCTGGCCTTTGGTTGGTTTCAGCTTGAATTAAGGCTTGAAATACTGAAGAAATTTTGGGGGATGGGAAGGAGGCAGATGTATTGCTGTTGGGCTTTAAAAATTGTAAATAAGATGAATAGGAGAACTATAATTTCTTAGCTTTACTTCAATTCCCACGCCTCCAGTGCAGAAGTGTATCAATAAGACAAATTGATCATTAACTAATTCTTCACATCAGGGAAGTTATGGAGAGCTTACATTTTTGTCAAATATCGTTTGTAGTAAAATTTCATGTTTGATTCACAAAGCCAGCAATGTTGATATAGTACATTCCTGTCTGTGACTTCCTTGATACTACACAACCCTTTTTGAAAAAGTAGAACGATGCAAACTGTAGTCACCCATGACTGAGTTGAGAATTTCTTTAACTAATGTGTCTCAAAATGATTTGAGGAAACCTTATTTGACAGTTTTCATATCTAGGTGTGTACCATGGAGAACCAGTTTTTAGCCCTCGCCTTCTTACATTTTTAATGATGTGCAAGATAACAGTAATTCATTATTGATCAAGTCTTGAGCTGACAGAAAGGTATGGAAGAGACAAGTTTAAAAAACAAGAGTGACAGCAGAGAGATGTGTGTACCCATGTAAAGCTGGTGCAGTCCAAGACAAAGGAACAAAAGCCATCAGTCACATTTGCGGGCAGGTGACGTCTTTTGGGAAGCAGTTTGGGTAATTTGCTGCATTGTTGCAATAAGACTGTCTAGACTTAAGATCTAACACAGTTTCTGTATTTGTAAGCATCCAGACAAGGATATTAAGGATGGGGTAATACTCAGCATTTTTGCCTTTGGTGCTGGTGTGATAGAAGTAGCATGTGTGGTCCTGGTGAAATCAATTTGAGAATGTGTTCGGTTGGAAGATTAAACTATAGGACCAGAAAACCAGTCTTAGGGCGTGTGGCTCAGAAAACTTGATGTGTTTAGTTCATAAATATCAACCTGGTGGAAAGCTTTCCGTTCCAGAAGACAAAGTTTGATGGTTGAAACCTGAAATAGTCTGTGTCCAGGCTACAGATTATATACAAAAACTTAATGGTAATATTGGATAGCAGCAGGACACAATTTGGTGAAGCTCTATGGCCTATTGTGTGCGAGAGCTGAGAGCCAGTAATTGTAGTGATCTCCTCTGGTCTGATCCTTCAAGTCCCTGCCAAGCAATCTGGGCACCATAGACCTTTGGCAGACTACATCCATTCCTTCAGGCTTCAGCATAACAGTAGCAGTGTCAGTTATTGCTTATACGAACAAGGAATATCTGTAAGGAATATGATCTTTTTTGAACTTCAGAGATTATACTGATCATCTGGAAACATGCAATCTCCTTCATCTGAACAGCTTAGCCACTTGTGGATAGTGGAGATTCCCTGGCTTCACCAAGATAGAGTGTGTGCTTGGTCTCTTACAGGAACATCTGTGTTTCATAATGGTGGTGTTAGGTGTAACAGTACTGGAGAGGTCCTAATCCTTTGTCCATGCTTGGATGAATGCTTGTTCTGGATGTTGAAGGATACCAATGATTGTGCTGTCATCTAAAAACACCTCTGGTAGGAAGGTACTTCAAAAAGTGGTAAAGATTTCCTTTGTGGTTAGCAAATAACTATCTGTTTCTGTGTTCAGTGATTTGGTCCTGTGATTTACAGGACTTTGAAAGGCCAATTATTGTTGGTTGGTTCCTCTCCCCCCCAGCTGGAAAGCCCTTCCTGATTTGGAAGCTTGACTAAGTGTTGACAAAACTGATGGGTTCATCTTTCAAGTTCTCGCTTTACCTGTTGTTAAATTAAGTCTTCTTCTTGTCCATATGCAAGAGAAAGAGTGTTTTGTTCTGTAGCGGCTTCTTTCAGTTTCATCTACTGAGGCAAATTTGCTTTGCATCCTCATCTTAAGTAACTGCAAGTAATTGATTTCACGGAACCCAGTTTTCCCTCAATTTTCTATAACTCACTTCTTAACCAGATTTCATGTGTTCAGAAGACTCTGCATGTTTGTTAGGGTGAGAATGAAAGAGTTGCATTTAGGCTCCTCTGACTTTCAGGTGATCAGCAGAAGGGGGATGCCACAGTGCCTAACTGGATCAGGTGCGTGTCAAAAATAATATAGTTTAGCTGTGGTGATGCTGCCTGACTGAGTTAGAGTTCATTTTACTAGAGTTAAAAGTGTTAATGAAACTCCCTTTTAAAACTTTCTATATCTGAGGTTCCTGTAACATTTTCCTCCAGCACTGAATTCTCACTTTGAAGTTTAGATGGTACCTGGAGAGGACAGTTCTGTAAAGGCTTAACTGGAACTCCCTACCCCTTCTTCTTGAGTGTCGTGGGGATGACTCACCTCTGTCAGGGTCTGCTGGAAGGAGTTTTTTTCAGAGCTAAGTTGTTTGCAGGGAGCTGTGACTCATCCGTGCTACATCTGCAGCGCTTCTCCCTGCCCCTCCACCTACCAGTTCCACTTTCAGAGCACGCCGAGTTTAGCACCGCGAGACGGATGGTTGAGCGCTGCGTGCTCCGTGCTCTGACAGTCCGCGTCGCAGCACCGTCGTGCTTTTGTACCGCCCCAGTGAGCACGGATGGCAGCAACTTCGCAGTTTCAACAACCCTTAAAAATGGTGTTTGAGAGGCATTTGCTGGCAGATAGCTGGGGTTTTCTAAAGCCTCGAAAGGAGCTGCTAGTAATTCTTCACAACTGCAACGGGACTGATGCTGTGCTAATACCAAAACCAGATAATCTTCACCCAGGTTGCTCTTGGCTAATTGCATCATGCCATATTTGTAACACATGACATCATAGCATATCGTTTCATGGGTTGTAAGACCGTGTGAGATGTCTTTGCAGTATAATTAAATATGTCTTACCTCTTTTATTTCAGGCTAGAAATCTTCATACTGGAGAACTGGCTGCTGTAAAAATAATCAAGTTAGAGCCTGGTAAGTTTTACACTCTTTTCTGTATTTTTGAATTGCGTTTTCTTTTTTTTTCATATGTTTATTTTCACATGACTGTGAAGCTCCAGACAAAAGTAGTGTTGGGGTGTTTTGTTTTTTTTGTAGTTTCAGTGGTTAGATGACAGGAAGCACTGTAGGATGCACCATTACTTTTGGCTACATCCTGCTCACTGTTTCCTCGTTTGTTCTTATCTGCCTTATGAATTGTTGTTAGTACAAAGAGAAGATTAAGGACAGATGGTAAATTGTGAGCTCTGAGACAGTAGGGAGCTGGTAGACTGTGTGAGTTGAAAGGGGGAGGAGACCAGGCAATGATGCTAATGCCCACCAAAGGTGCACTGGGAAAAAGAGAGTCCTGTGCTTTTTAATGTGTCGTCTTTTTTCTAACCTGTGCTGAGGAAGGAGGATGGCTCATACTATCATTTCCCCATGCATTTTCTGCCACTCCTCCTAGAAGCAGGAGACACAGGAGAAGCTCCCTTGCTGCCCAAGATATTTGCTGAGCTGAAGCCTAGTCTGAGTCCAGCATAGAGACTTGAAATCAGAAATTGTGTCCTGAGTGGAAATGAGGAGAGGAGCTTTTTATCTCCTCAGTCATAACTCAGTCCCACCTGAGGATCTTGTATTTGTTCAGAGAACTAATCTCTCATTACTTGGTCTCTGGCATACCTTTCAAATCCCTCCTTAACATAGTTCTCTTCAGTGTCCCTTTGGCATGTTAGTCTCTCTGTGGTTGTGGTTTGCCTGAACTGCTGTGCTGTGTTCAGTGCCCTGGCTGTCTGGGACAGGGGCTGAGGGAGGTTCCTCCTGTGAATGTGTGCTTGCCCGGTGCTCATGGACTGACACCGGTAGCCTACGAAGCAACTAAGGGACAATTAAGAAAGTAGCAGGATTTGTGAAGGCGCAATGAGATAGCTTCCATGACTGGAGTGCTGCAGGGAATACACACAGACTCTTTAGGCAGGAAAAGTGGAGGAAAATCTGGAAAGACACATGACTTTGGAGAGGCTGGCAGAACTGAGTGTTTTTTAGTCTGGAGACAAGAAGGCTGAAGAGGGATCTAACCACCATTCTCCGTGTCAGACTGGCAGAAGAGCTGGAGCCAGACTTTTGTCAGGAGTGCCCAGAGAAAGGGTGATGCAGCCGGCGCAAGCTGCACCAAGGGAGAGTCCAGCTGGACGTGGGGAAAATTCTTCATGAGGAGAGTGTATGTGCTCTGGGGCAGGGCCCAGGGAGGTGGCAGGATCTCCATCCTTGAAGATTTTCTGAAATTGACTGGGCAAGGCCTTGAGCAACGTGACCTGACTACTGGGGTTAGCCCTGCTTGGAGCAGAAGATTGGACCAGAGACCTCTGGAGGTCCCCTTCTGTGATTCGAGGTTTTGACGACTGGCACTGAAACATCTCCGGTCCCCGAACACCAGCATCTATTCATGACTGTGTGTTAAAAGTCTGTAGTTTTGGTGGGGAGCTCACAGTGTCAGTACATTGCTAGCAAGTGCAGTGGCTGTGCTATCTTCCTCTTTCTTGCTTAGGAAAATATGTTGTCTCATTTGCTTGTCGTTGCTTGGTTCTTTTCAGTCACTCGGGTTGGGAAGCATCGTGGGTTGTTAAACACAAAGGATTTGCTAATGTCTGTAGGTCTTTGGTAAGTGGAACCTTTCTTCTTCTTCTTTCTTCTCCCAGTCTCTCCAAACATGCATCCCTCAGGAACTGAGCCTTGAGAGATGGCTCTGCCCATCCTGCTGTTGTATTTTGTAGTTCTTCCAGATTTCTATTAAATCTGGGCTAGCAGAACTTTTCAAATTCCACAGTCCTTACCCAAGACCAGCTCGTCTCCCATTGAGGACTCTATGCAGTGGTGTATATATAGTGATCGCGGAGTCAGTCTTAGAAACCAAATGTTTGAAAATTTTAACTTAACCATATGAATAAAGATTCAAAGAAAACTGCTTTTAAATAGCAGTAAGTATGTTCATTTTTCATAAAAATTTGGTTTTATCCCTCTGACTTCTAGGCCAGCTAAATTTTTCTGACATGTCTGTTACCCTTCAATAATAATTTTCAAAACTTTGGCAGCAGAATCAATGCTTAGTGCTGTGTGCCTCACCCCATATTTCTTGGTTGTGAAATCCCAGATGAAAACTTTGAGGGAAAAGTGATAATGTCTTTACAGTTGGGCTTTTTAGTCTTCTAAAAATTCCTTAATGTTTGTTAAAGATAGCAATCTTCCCTGGAATCTCTTAAAATTTTTCACTATTTCAGCCATTTTGAAATGGTCAAGCAACTATGCATGAATTTGGGTTAATTCACTAAAACAGTTTTTACCAAAAGAAAAATGGAGCGTGGGAGGAAAATATTGGGAACATTTCTGAAATGGAATGATTTGGTGGCTTCACCCCACCTCTTGTTTTCTTCCTCTCGAGCTACGTTATCAGGGAGACTGAAGTGCCAGTTATGAAGTGGGAGAGGAAGGCTGTGGGAGTCCCCATCTAGCATGTGGTTAGAGAATATAGAGGAAGAGGAGTTCAGACCCATCTTTGTCTTATTTACAATGAAGACCAGCAGTTGTGTCTCCCTCCTCATGGGATGCTGCTTTTCCTACTGATCTGTAAGGTATTCCAAGGTGATTTTAAGGATTTCTGCTGAAACTTTTCATATACTTTCTGCTTTTAGTATAAATTAAACGTGAATTGATTTAGACAGCACGTGAGAGTGACTCTGTTGCCTGGTGTTCAGGGTGATGGCTAGTCTCTTTTGTAAAGTGATCATGGAAAAATTAATTTGGGGTTTCCCATGTCCAAGAAAAGTATGTAATCCTTTGGATTGCTTGATGTAAGATTTCCCATGAGCCTAGCTGTTCATTTCCAAGTGATTTTTTTTTTTTTTAACAGTTAAAAGTTCTTGAAATCTGAACTTTTTTTTTCAGTTGGAAAAATGTGAAAAATTCCAGTGGATAATGAAAAGAAAGGCTCACCTTGATTCTTTAGTTTTTCTTTTCCTTCTTTCTTAGAGTTTCCATTGAAGTATACCAATGCGGGTAAAAAGCAAAGAGCAGCCAGGCCATGCTGGTAGTACCATTGCTTCCGTTGCAGCTCCCCTCTTCTAAAGTCAGCAAGATCTTCTGCAACGCCAGGTTCATGCACACAACACAGTTCAGATATCAGTGGCTGCGGCTCAGTCGGTATTACATAAATGTCTTGAGTTTCTGAACCTGCCTACTCACACCAGAATTAATGATCATATGACATAGAGAGTGGTGGTCAGTGGGCAAAACCTTGGGCATGGCCTTAACTCCCACCAGTGTGACCTCTACAAGCTATTTTGACTCCTTCAGCGGTCCTTTCAACCCTCAGCTCTTTGATTTCTTTAGGTGGTAACCTCTTTGGAGCAGAACTGCCGATTGCCCGGTGATTATTCGATGCGGCGCACAGCGTGGGTTTTCCTCTTGTTTGAGGATTGCTTTTGTGAACTGAAAGGCAGTACGTAGCAACGGGCAGGATAGTTCTCTTGGCCCTGCATGCTTCATCCCGTCCCCATGCTGTGGCGTCCCTTGTACCCAGGGTGTGTGTTTAGGTGAAAGCAGATGAGGGGACTGAGCTGGCAGCGGGCACAGGGAGTGGAAGGCAGGCTCTGAGCAACAAGGAAATGTGGTTTTCTCTGCAAGATCTGTGAAACTCCTTGTCGTATTTAAGTTGTGTTTATATAAGCGCAGAAAGCAATTGTACAAATTTATGTGAGAGAAAAATACATGAAAAATTATTAAATACAAAGATCCCATCTATGACTGAGAGGTTTTTCTGAGCCATAAATCTCTGGAGGTGGGGAGAGTGTTTGGGGGAAACATCCCTGTGTGGTCTGTTCTTAAATACTTCCTTGGCATCCTGTGTTGGAGACGGTATGCAGGACTGAAGGGCCCCATACCTGACTCAGTGCAAAGGTTAATTTTTAATTCTGGTTGGTTCTGTGATCCATTTCACCGTGCAGCCAAAGAGATGTTTTTGAAGGGAGAAGAAGCATGGGGAGGCCCAGGGGACAAGCTAAAACCACTGCCTCTGGGTGACTGTGACTACGAACCTTTCCTTAGAAAACCACGCTGGTTTTATGTACGTGGATTACAGCGATAAGACTAATTAGGCAATGTTAAATGTGGTGGAAACCCTGGCGGGGATCCCTCAGCCCCTACCTGGCACATGTGAGACCATATGGCCAGTGTTGGGGACGGTGGTGCCGGCGAGAGCGAACCACCGATGGGGCAGAGCAATGCTTTAATGACAGAAAAAGGATGGTATTAATCTATTGTTAATGTAGTGAGGGGCTTCCTCGGGCGTTCATGTTGCTGCACCTGATCCAAATGAAGTGGGTCTGTTTTTATTGTGAATTTGAAGAACTGCTTTGAATTTGAACTGAAGCAGAGGCTGAATGCTCTGCCGTTAGAGCTGAGGGAAGAGCAGGAACCTCCGGAGGCTGAGCAGCCCCTGCCTTTGCTTGGCGCTGCTTAAGCACTACAGTGAAAGTGCAAGACTCCAGCCCAAAGTCACCACTGTTGAGAACCCCATTTTAAATAGCGCTGATGACCATGTCTTACATCTGTCATTATGTTGTTGGCCTGAGTTGCCACAGGGAAGTGATTTCTCTAGTTTGTTGGTTTTGGTGGGGTTTTTTTAATACATTTTCTTTTAAACATTGCCAGCCTGATCTCCATCCATAGCATGTACACCCACAGCCTCTTGGCAGCGATCTTGTTGGGGTTTTGTTTTGTTTTTAAGAGGGTTCACAATATTTATTTACTTATTTACTTATTTTTATTTCTCTGGGATGCCTACTGCCTCTGCAGGGTGGCTGGACTATGCAGAAGCTTACTGTCTTTGCAGGAAGATATGGCACTTCAAAAATATTCCAGATTAAAAAAGAAACACTCCCCCACATTTCAATGTTCTGACTAATTTTAAGGATGTTGAATAGCTTTGTAGGACTGTACTTGCAGAGCCCTATCAATTCCTGGGCCGGGCCAGGGTCAGAAGCTGTTGCAGCTGGCTGTGGTGGTCCCCAGGGAGGGCAGCCCCTCCAAGCACCAGCACGAGCTCCTGTCAGACCATAGGGCACACCTAGGAAAAGACTGGTAATAAATTCTGTAAGTTAGTCACCAGAGAAGTAGGCTTGTGATTTATAGACACCATCTTCTGGAGATGAGGAGGAGGAGGTGGCTCATAGATGAGAATTAATTAGCAGATGGAAAAATAAGATCTCCAAACTCAACACTTGATTAATACATAGACGGGGAATTGGGAGCAGAAGACAAAAGACTCTGAGGCAAAGAGTGCCCCAGAGGAGGTGAGGAATGCATTGAAATAAAGCTGCAAGAAACTGCACACAATAATATTTTGGGAGACCTAGCAAAACTGCTGAAATGGCAGGCAGGGGTGAATTGTGGGTTTTTTTGTTACTCCCTCATCTACTGCAGGTAGTGAGTGAGTTGGTAGGCAAAGAGACTCCAACTTGCAGCCAAGACCCCAACATGAATACATATTTTATTTCATCTGCTATTACCTTTCTTTGTCTGTTTGCCACACAAAGGAAATAAACACTCTGCTTAGAAGGTTACTGTCATTAATTTATTTGAATTTTTGGGCAGTACACTAGATCTGCTACCACAGTTACTTAAGCTGTGCTGCTAAAATCAAAATAGTCAGTGTTTTTCACTTTTTTTTTGGCATAGACTTTGGAGAGCATTAGGCAAAAGTATTATGGCACGCTAATGACATTTCCCAGCATTCACTGAGTACAAATGCTTCAAATAATTTGGGAGCCAGTTCTATTTCAGAAACTAATCCAACTGTACTCAGCAGCATAGAAGCCAAAACCATCTGAAACACTAAAGCCACTTCCTTCTATGGGTTTAGCAGATGAATCAAGAGGGGAGTCAATACAAAGAGGTAGCTGTTTGCCCATGTAGTTTTCTGCCACAGAACTTTCTCCCTGGGAAAATGTAATAAACAAAATATTTTAAAATATACTAATGTCCATTTTAAATACTACTGTAATAATAACCTGTGCCCCCCAAGACGTTTGACACTCAGAGGGCTGGTGGTAATCTGTTGTCCTCTGTACTTTTGCATGGTTACAGAAGAATCTCGTTGCTGGTTTTCATTTGGTCCAATGTTTGCATTTTCCATATGAGACCCCTGTAAAGGCCAGAAGTAGCCAGTTACCTATTTCAGGTTGGATCTTAAACTGGAGGTGGAACCGTTCAAGGGGTTTTGTACGAAGGCAAAGAGTCATCCAAAGGTGTGTAGTACTGTGCTCGGTACATTCAAAGCCAGGTCTGGTTCATTTGTTTTGTATCTCACGGTTCAGATGCGGAGGTTCGTATTCCACACAGCAACACAGCTGTGGGGCTGAGCCAGGCTGCGATGGGGGTCTGTCCCCTCTGAACCACAACGGCAGCACAGAAGATGTGCACTGTCAGTCCTGGCTGTTTTGGGGACCGAAGGAAGGGTACTACGGGAATGCAGCCTTATTTCTCTAGAGAGGCTATAAACTATGGAGAAGAACAAGCCCCAGGCTTATTTAAACCAAGCCTGCAGGGGTTGAACTGTTGTTGACAGCACCTGCAGTTGAAGAAGTATGAGAATAACTTCTCAGTACTGTTTACACCTTCACTGCGTTGTGATGTGTTACCTGGTTGGGCTTGAGATCGCGTCCCTTGTGGATGACGGTTTAAATAGACACGGGCTTTATGCATTGAGCAGCGGCTGGTCAGGTGCCACCAGAAGCCCTCACTTCAGATTCCCGTGCTCCTTTGCTGGCTGTCACCTCCTGTGCCGTCAGGCTGGCATCACCGTAACCCCAGGGGACATGAACACCGTTTGCTTGGGAGAGGTGGGTGTGCAGCTCATTCCCCCGCCGCTGCATCTGTCTAGGAGATATCCAGGGCTGAGCGCATGAGTTTCCAAGTGTGCCGGAGCCATTAAAGGCTGGATATCGCCTGCTTGTGCCGTGCCGTGTGCCGCATGGTACTGCCGCAGACTCGCACCGCTGCTCCGCCTGCCTTTGGAGCATACACACAGCAGCACAGAGACAGCGTGGTCTTCTAATATAGAGCGCCCAGCATTTTAATTGTATGTACCTTCTTGAAATCTGGTCTAATTTTAATTTGCATACTTATAGTGCATTTATAATCTGCTATTCTTCTTTCAGAAATATGTGTATCCAGAGTGGGTGAGCTCATGCTTCCATGTAGTGTAAGCTCTCACTTAAAACACAGAGTTTCTTGGATGAAGAAGGTCAGCAGAAGGGGTTGTGGTGGGGGAGGGAGTTATTATGAGTAGGAAAGAAGCTGAAAGATCAACACTTTAGTTGGAAGGCAATGCAGAGTGTGACACTTGGGGTTAAGGCAGGTTGTGAAGCAGTGAATTAAGAGGACACACTGACAAAATACATCAAGAAAAATAGCAATAGTGAAATGTAGTGGTGAGAAGGGAGAGTAAAGATGGGATGATCAAAGGTTGAGATGTACAAGAGCAAGTAGATAAGAGAGGAAAAGAGCTGAAAGTGTTAAGGAACAGGAATATAGATTATATGTTGACATGGCTGCTCATAAATAGAATCCAAGCAGGACAGAAGAGCACGTATATGGGGAAATTGTTTTGGGTGTTAGACCAGCCACTCCGAACACTGGTGTACTACTCACTGCAGAGCTCGTGCTGCCGTGGCAGCGCATCGCCGTCAGTAATGTTTTATATCAGTGGAGAGGTAATCTGTACCATCCGTGGTTAGCAGTTGGCAGCTAGATGCCTGGCAGGAAAATTTGCTGGTGGAAACATTATTGTTTCCAAATAGCTGTTTCGTGCTTGCAATCAAGTTTCTGAGCTTCAAGTTTGGGGAATTGAAATTCTTTCTGTCAGACTGCAGGTATCTTGAATCCTGAGAAAAGAGGTATGGATAAAACAGCTTGGATGCTTGAGTGCAGTTTAAATTATTCCCCTTCTTAAAGATGTGAAACTTTAAAAGGATTGTTCTCAGTTTTCAAAATGGCTGGTAAAGATCAGTGCAGGTTTGCAGGCTGGTGAAGAAGGCAGGAGTTTTATATGTTTCAGAGCTACAGGGTAGGATGCTACAGTAATGCCTTGCATCCTGTCAGTCATATTGTGTGTCAAGCTGTCTAAACAGGGATTGGAAAATATCTCAGGAGTCAAACTTAATGAGGGGGTATTGAGGAAAGACTGGCAGCAGAACTCCAATCTTAGCAAAAGCCTGCATACTGGGAAAGCCGGCAGCAGAGACTGAACCCTCACGAGGTTCAGGAAACTGGTTTGGAGTCATTGACTGAGAACTGATGAGCATGGGGGTGTATGGAAGTCGACGCAGAGGGGCTGATGACCTGTGGATATTGCGCAGCTGTGGAGTTTGTATACTGGACTGAATGGTTTCTGCAAAGTTGTCACTCCCACGGGGCTTTCTCTCCCTGTTTGGGAACTTCGGTTGTTGAAATCAAAAACATTTGAGGAATGGTCCCAGCAGAGGCAATAGTTGCTTCTGCTAACTCAGGAGGCGGGCGTCTCGGGCAAGTTGTACGAATACAGTGAGAGTGTTTGGGCTTATCAGCGATGGTGTGACCCTGATTATTGTCCTTCAGCATCCCGTACAGTAGCGTCCGCCCGGTCCTCTTGCTAAACGGCACCTCACTTCTAAATAACAAATGTTAATTCTATTGTTAAAAATCCCACATTTGCAAAGTATTTACAGTCAAGCTCCTAGAGAGGCTTTGAAGGTAGGCTTTGGAGTGCATGTCACACCTCCTGCCAGGCAGCCTGATGTCTCCGTCTAGTGTGCTGGGGCCTGTGAGGACTGCGCGTTGAGGGCACTAGCTTGGGGCAGGAGTGCTGGCAGGCTGGCTGGCACCTTGAAGATCTGGCTTCTTAGTAAGTGCTTCCATCCCACCCTTTGGTGACACCGTGCATGTCTCTGAATGCTGTCAGTTCTCTCCTCCCAGTTGCGTGTGAGCCCTGGACGCTGCCAGCCCGTCCCTCCCTCTGCTCCTGCACACATCAGCCTAGTGATGTAGCACTGAAGTAATGCGGAATAAACCCATTTAAAAGAGTAACTATGAATTTCTCCCCTGAGGAGCCTTTTGGACAATAAAGGGATTCACAGCTGACCCAGGCAGAGTTGTGACAAGTGGCCCTGGGTCTTTTTGCAGGATGGGACCACTCAAAGCGGTCAGTGGAACACATGAAAATATGGCCAGGAATAAACTTGCTTGAAAACTGTCAAGGTCAGGCAGAAGACCTAATAGTGCTGTGTGATAGGCACTAGAGCCACCCGAGCCTTGCCATGCTGCAGGGTAGGGTATGTGGATCCAGGATACACACGCTCTCCATCTAGGGCAACTTGGCAGGGCATCCATACGTGCCAGTTCCACATAGGTGAGAAGTAGTGTCTGCAAATAGAATAATTCACTACTGTTAATGAGCTGTCAGTCCTCTCGATGATCTCCCATTTAAATACAGATTTATCATGAATTTACCAGGCCTTACCTTGCTTAGCTTCTGAACCCTGACCCGATCGCATCGCACAGTGATATGGCTGCAAGTTTCTGCAGTCTCGTCCCTGCTAGCTGTGCTGGAGAACAAGCAGCGGGTTGTGCCAAGCAGAGCAGCCTCGACCATGGGCTGTGGTCGGAGGAGAATATTCCATTGTAATGCTCTATTGTGTCCTGTGTGTCTCGCTGCAGAGGTGAAATTACATAATAGTAGCAAGCTGCAGTGACTCACCACGCTGCTCGGGTGATTTACAGCAGTTCCCTAAACGACGTTTTTGCTCAGCATGCCACATAACCCGTAATTGCAAACATGTGAGTAGACAAAAAGTACATTTTTCCAATTCCGTGTTATTTAGCATCAAGCAATATCTGATGACTAAAACAGATGAAAATCTCTTTGTATGGATATATTGTCACCTTTGATCTAATACTTTTTATCTTTCTGTCTCCCTCTTATGAAGTATTTCCTACAAATTCTTCATCTTACTGTCGTCTTTTTTTTCATGCTATCCAAGGATATTTAATTTTTGCCCTATCCCAGCATCTCTTGCCAAGATTAATACTCCAGCTGCCTGGAAACTCTGAATTCTTTTGTTTTGAATTCATTCTTGTCATCTTTGAACGACTATACATCTTCTTTCCTATCTCTGTGTCTGATCTTTCAGAATAATTTTCTACATATTTTCTCATGGATACCGCTCCTCTTCTTTCTATTTCTTTGCTACTTTTCTGTCAGATCCCTGTCTATATTCAGCTTGCACCCCCCCTTTCCTTTTCCAAAGCTTTTTTTTTCCCTTTTTCTGTAGGAAAATGAAAATTTTGCATAGATTTCTTGCATAGATTCTTCATTTATTAATTGCAAATCAAGAGGTCATCTTTTCTGTCTCCTACTACAGGCAGGATCAGCCTAAGTCACTCCTGATGGGTACTTGTTCAGTGTTTTTTTCTTTTTTTTTTTTTCTTCTTTTTTTTCCACTGGTGGGAAATTTCACAGCCTCCCATCCCTTCAAGCTGTGACGTTACTCTGATAGGAAAAGCTTTTCATCTGTACAGGGAATGTAAGTTAAGACAGTTTAAGTCCATTGCTAATTGTCCTATCATAAAACTGGAGAATGGATTATCCCTTCTCCCCTCTCCCCTGAGATCTTCTATGTGCATGAAGGTTGTTACCGTTTCTACCGTCAGTCTTTTTCTAGCCCAAATCACCGTATTTCCTTCAATTTTTCCCCATTAGTCACGGTTCCTAGAACTGACACTTCTGTTGCTCCACATTAGGCAGCCCAATCGATGTGCTACCGACGGGCAATTCCAGCCACTGCCTACAAGTTTTTGCTGTTGTGGGGATGCTTCTTGATCATGATTTTCACATGTGACAGTATTTAGCTGTTCCGAAATGCTGCTTCTGACATATCAAAGATATTGTTTGGTTTGAAGATGGCAGTTTAAGAAGAGGGCATGGGTATTTGGCGTTTGATAGTCTGAACTCATGGACAGCTAGTAGGGTTCAAGAAAGGCGGTACTGCCTTTGGTGAGAGGTGGGAGGCTTTTCATAGAATCTTTGGGTTGGAAGGGACCTTTAAAGGTCATCTAGTCCAACCCCCTGCCATGAGCAGGGACATCTTCAACTAGATAGGTTGCTCAGAGCTCCGTCCAACCTGACCTGGAATGGTTCCAGGGATGGGGCATTTTGCCATCAAACTTGCTTAGGTTTGACTTCCTTGAAAAACTTCTGTAGTTTTAAAATGCTCCAGTGAGTTATCTGAGAGCATGCAACAATTTCTCTTAGGAAGTGTGTCAGAGAAACAGGAGGAATGAATCAGTCTGGTTCAAACGCAAACCCCCTTTGTTCATAGTAATAATTTATAGGCAGGGTGCATGAATTCAAGCAAAGGGTAGCTGAAATGTAACACATAAAGCAAGCACAGTGTGAAGTCTGTGCTAAATTTATGGAAATGGTGTTGCCTTTTCTTTTTTTCATGATTAAAAAAAATACAACTTGTGTTTAAAAAAAGACTCTTGACATTTGAAACTCTTCTACTAATGTTTTCCTGCCCCAGTGCCGTGTTTCTCCATACAATTCAACTTCAAGAAGCCCTTGAGGATTTACTGAAATCAGTCAGGGATGTGTTTGTACATGTATGTTCCCTTTGACCTTTGGATTTCATAGTTATTTTCTTAAGTAAAAGTCTGGTAATCGTTGAGACATAAAGGTTGTGATAATTTGAAAATTATTATACCAGATTGGCACTTCTTTGGCTATCTCTGCACCTCGACTCCTGTGTTCAGTGTTGGGCCCCTCACTCCAAGAAGGACGTTGAGGTGCTGGAGCGTGTCCAGAGAAGGGCAACGGAGCTGGGGAGGGGTCTGGAGCACAAGTCTGATGAGGAGCGGCTGAGGGAACTGGGGGTGTTCAGTCTGGAGCAGAGGAGGCTGAGGGGAGCCCTCATCGCTCTCTACAACTACCTGAAAGGGGGTTGTGGTGAGGTGGGGGTTGGTCTCTTCTCCCAAGTAACCAGCGATAGGACGAGAGGAAACGGTCTCACGTTGTGCCAGGGGAGGTTTATATTGGGTAGTAGGAAAAATTTCTTCACCGAGAGGGTTGTCAAGCACTGGCACAGGCTGCCCAGGGAGGTGGTAGAGTCACCATCACTGGAAGTGTTCAAGAAACGTGTGGATGTGGCACCGCAGGACATGGTTTAGTGGGCATGGTGGTGTTGGTTGATGGTTGGACTTGATGATCTTAGAGGTCTTTTCCAACTTTAACGATTCTGTGATTCTACTGGTGGATGTATGGAGAACCAGGGTTTCCAAAGGGATGGTTAATGCCGTGGGGCTGTACATCAGTACTGGCTGCTGTGGGTCCTGCAGGCACCAGTGACATCATTGCTCAGGGAAGTTGCTTCAAAGCACAGCTAATAAAGACATATATTTTTAAAGAGGTTATTTAAAATATTGGCTACACTGTTGCTTGTTAAATAAACATGTGAAGAATCCGAAGAGAACTTACAACAAATCCAAAGAGACCTCTTGGACTGTCAAAATAATATAAATTAAGGGGTGCAGTACAAAGCAGTACGTCTTTTCTGGGTTGCACATCCCTGACTTTGATAGTAGGAGATAACTTTTACTTGTGAAACTTTAAACAAAAATAAACATACAAAGGAACTTTTTCCTTGAGAGAACACGGTAGCTACCATACTGTCTGGAGCAGCATTTTATCTAAAACCTAAAACCTTTGTCTAAATTCTAGTCTTTCATGTCTTGCAAGCTGTTACAGAGTTTTATTCATGCCGAAGGCAGAATAAAGGGGTATATATATATGTCTGGTCACAAAGCAGGCGCATGTTTAGGACAACTAATAGGCTGGTTTTGATGTTATTTGCTACGTCACTGCTGTGCAGGCTGGTCCTCCGAAGCCAGCTGATGCGTGCCCCAGCGCGGGGCTGGCTGTTAGCCTGCCCTGAGCTTCAGGGAGCTGCGGTGTTTGAGCTCTAGATTCTGGGGAGAACATCCTCTGTTTGGAAATTCTCTCAGCGGGTTTTAATAAAAGTGTATCAGTGTTTAGCTTTTAGACATTTTAGTTTGCATCATTATATCTATAAAATTATTACTATTTTTGATTTATGACAGCTTTTACCCTTTCAAATTATAGAGGCACGAATATGCTAGGCTGTTGCTCTGGCCATAATATATTTTTCAGTATCATTTTTTTTTTTCTCCCAAAGGATATTTAGGATGTGCAAATGTGCTTATGTAGCTGTCTTCATCCAAAAACGCACTCATAACAAGGCAGGCCGTGTTGAGGACTCTCTGCTTCTCTTCTGAGTCAGTGGTGGCTGAGTGGGCGTGCAGGCCATATGCTCTATCAGAGTCATTTTGAAATGAAGTACTTTTAATAAAGAGCCCATGGTACGTGAGCTCTTCCAATCTCAGGCAGAGGGCTCTGGAATTAGTTTGCAGGGATTTTTCCTTCTGTCGCTGGGACCCTTGTGCTGTGAGCGCTGTGTCCCAGTTAAGCTACATCAACTCCAGCTGGGGCTGTCTGATGGCTATAGAGGGGCTGCTCCGGAGTTTTCTCATCTGCTCCCATCCTACCGTGGGACCCCTTGGCTTCCTTTTCAAAGCCCTCTTGGTGCGTGCCGAGCTGTCTTAACTGATGGATCATGTTCAGGCCACCAGGCCAGCCCTTCTCTGTTGCTCCTTAAGAAATATTGGTGTCTCGTGCGAAGCATGTAATAAAGAATGGAGACTGAAAGGATGCTGTATGTAGATGACTCTTGCTGAACAGCCTGGTGTGCTGGAAAGCCCTCGTGAAGGGCTTAGCGATTGTCCAGGTCCATGGCTTGTTTTTATGAGTTACGTGCATACCTTCAGATCTCCTTGAGTGTTCAGTTGCGTGTGATGTAACTGTGGCTGCTTCCTGTTTTCCAGGAGACGACTTTTCATTGATACAGCAGGAAATATATATGGTTAAAGAATGCAAACATTGCAACATAGTCGCCTATTTTGGGAGCTATCTCAGGTAAATCCCACTTTTTATACCTGCGTTTCTGCTGGTTCTTTCCTAAAACAGTGCTCGGTCTGGTTTAGTACTTATATCCTCTCGCAATGTTCTTCTCTAGGTTGAATTCCCTTTGGTTCCTGGTTGGTTTAAAAAAAAAAAAAAAAAAAAGTCAAGTGACTAATACTTTATTTTCTCTGCTGGCCAAAAGGCTGGAATATTTTTATCACTAGGAACAGAAAGAAACTTTTCCCCTAGAGACTCTTGCAACATATCCAGCTCTACTCACTTGCAGGGCAGATTTTAAACATTTATCAGTTCTCATATAAAACTAGCTCATCATTTATCATTAGAGCAGAATTGCTTTTAGATGTTTTATTTAATGGTAGCCTTGTGTGCTGTGGAAGTATAGCCAGTGAGTTGTAAGAGCAAAACACTAACTCTGAGCTGCTGGTAGTACCATTTTTCATAGTTCTGGTGTAACAGATGCGACGTTCTGAGAGGCAGAAGCAAGGTGATGCCAGCTGGCTGCATCTTCAAGTGCACACGTTAAATGTTATACAGAAAGCTGGGGAATACTTTCCATTTCTGTGGAACTCTGCCATTTATCAATTGACTCTGTGGGAATATATATCACCACTTCACCTGCTTGGTCTTTTTTTACAAGTCTTCATCTTTAGATTTCTTGGAGAGCTGCACTTTTTAGGTAATCTGTACAGCCCAAATGGGCTTCAACTGGGACAAAATGGCTGAACTTCTAAATCCTCAGTACCCTTTTCGGAGGCCATGAAGAGTTGTTTAGATATAAATTAGGTAATTTCAATTTGACACACTACACTTGCAGTTTCAATCTTATCTAATGTAATCTTGCTGATAGCAGATAAACCTCAGGTGTTTCTTCTGCATGTTCTCCATTGCAGTTAGGAGGTCAGAGTTAAAGCAACACCTTTTAGGTCTGGTAACATTTAAAGATTTCTCAGGGACTTTGGCATAAAATTTTCATTTTGATAGGTAAGAATTTATATTGAGATTATTAAAAATATGTAAAACGTGTAACTGCTAGTCATATATCAAAATGTGTCTTTTTAACAAAGAGTGATCAATCCCCGTAGAAAATACTTTAATTAATAATTATTAACTCTGTTCTGTATACAGATCAATCCGTTTCTGATGCTTGTGTTTTAACTTTCTTTTGATAGCCGTGAGAAGCTGTGGATATGCATGGAATACTGCGGTGGGGGATCCCTCCAAGATATTTACCATGGTACTTTGAAATTTATTTTAAAGTTTTTTAGAAGCTTTCTGCAAAGAAGAAAAATAAATAATAAGCAAACTAATGGGGAATGGTTGGTGGTGGCCAGGCACCGCACGTGTTTTTTCTTAGGGCATGAACAGTGTTTTTTAGCTATAGTCAACAGATTTTGTCGAGAGCACTTCTCAAATATGGTGACCATCATTTTGGACTAATACCCCATCATTGCAGGATGGGACATGCTTTAGTTTTTAATCATCACACTGTTTTTCTCCACGATGCTTAGGGGACTGACCCAAAGAGTCTGAGTTATTCCAGTGGAGAGCTCTTCAGTAGCTGTACAGTGGGAGCTCCCCTGTGTCTTGGCTTCTCTCAGCCCATGCCTCTGAGTGCCGTACGCAGAAGCAGGTTATCTGCTTTCTGAAGGGGTGCAAAAAAGACCTCTAAAAAGTTCACAACCGGAAATCACACTAATTGGATATGAAGACTGTACATGGTGTGAGGAAGCAGTAATTTACTGGGAAATCTCTACATTTGACCTTTAAAGGATAGAAATTACTTGCTATTCTTGTTCCTGTGCAATACTGTACCACTCTTTTATTATTATTTTCCCCTCTGAGGTTTCATCTAGAATTGTTGATTCTGTAGAAGGATTTATTGGAGTTGTTGGGAAAGCAGTTTGGAGACTTCCTCTGCTTTAAATGATAACATGCAGTTTTCAAATACCAGAGCTCTTTCTGCTTTATTTTTCAGCCAGTTAGTACAAATAGCTGTAAAACAATTCAAGGTCTAATAGGGCCCTAGTATAGGAAGAACATTGCCATTTCTAATATTAAAAAATTAGCACAAGTCACTTTTATTGTTTTTTATCTTCCTCAGACTACAGAATATTACATTACTACAAAGTCGTTTGTAAAATAATCAGATTTCTGTCAAAAAAGGTTTTTTTCTTGCTGTGGGTGTTGTCAGTTATTGTTATTGTGCTGGTTTTTTTATAGAAAGCCTTTCTTTAAAACAAGCTAACAAAACCCTTTTCTCAGCTCAGTGTAAAAATACAGCTCATGTAAAATGAGCTTTTGCATGGAGACAACACTTTTTGGTTGCTTCACAATGTTATTAGGATGTTATATATTGTAGACTTACACACTTTTTAATCTGTGTTTTCAGTAACAGGACCTCTGTCAGAGTTACAAATTGCATACGTATGCAGAGAAACTTTACAGGTATGGTACTTCTGCAGGTATACAGCAAAGTGTTTGCTCCACGTACAGAAAGTAGATACAGAAGATGATTTCAGAAAGGGCTGCAGTACCCTCGCTTACATTTGTAAGCATTGGGAACCCAGCTGAAATCAATTAACCAGGGTTAATCTGTTAGTTTCCATACTGTAAAGAAAAATTAGCAAGAAACTTCAGTAATGCAGTGCAAATATTTGCTTAAAATCATTGTCAGAGCAGTGTTCTGTGCTGTAATTTGCAAAGGAGTTTACACAAGAGCAGATGGTCTCTTGTGGATCCCACTGCAGGACGAAAATACTGAGAACTCTGTCCTGCACCCGTTTTTTCGGTAAGCCTGTTGGTTTCAGGGAAACTGTGGAAGACAGGTCTTCACAGGCTGTGACCACAGTGTTTCTGGGCTATGTTCATCCATTGTTTTAATAGTAATTCATTGCAGCAGTTGTTTAGGACAAATTTTTGAATTTTGTTGCAGAAAACAGCTAATACCTAGTAAGCAAGGGTAAGTAGCTGAATAATGTGGAGGGGAAAAAAAGGCACATTTTAAACTGCCTGCTTGATCTGTGGCAATAAATTCTAATAATTTTTAGAGGAAAAATACTGCAACCAGATGACCAAAATTCTCTTTCATCTTGTGCTTGCTAATAACTGTAGAAATGTGAGATAAAATGATGCAGGAGCTTTTTTCCCCCCACTCTTTGTATCTGTGAACAAATATGGATATGAATATATGAGAGAATCGCGGGGATGCGCAGCTTTCCCTGAAGCGGTGGCTGAACTGGTCACTGCCGGAGGCAGGGGTGTAGACCCGTGAACTAATCTACTTGGCAATTCTGTGCCTGATCGCTTCTTACTGCAGGGACTTGTATTGCTGGAAGGGCAGCTTAAAGGCTAAACACCTGCTTGTTGAAACCTTCAGGACTTCAAAAATAGTTAATATTAATAAAGGGAAAAGGTGATGTATCTTGAGGTTTGTTTTGAAAATACACATATCTGTGTAAAATGTTACACCGTGACTGGTTTAATCGAGTCTTCACGTGCATTGGCTGGAGCTGGGAGAGACGAGGAGCAGAATCCAGTGTACTTCTTATCTGCAAATCTCAAATTTCTCCACTTTCAAATAAAATACATTGAGTAACTTAAATTTATTAAGTGGGACTGGCTTTGTAGTATGTTGACAAATGACAAAATGAAGCGTTGTGTCTCTTTATTTCCAGGGTCTTGCTTATTTGCATATGAAGGGCAAAATGCATAGAGATATAAAGGTAACTTGGAACTTTGAGAAATTTGTCTCAAACTTTCTGGTGCAGAAAAATATTCCTGATAAAGCATTTTAACTTTCTACTTATTATGTTTTAGGGTGCAAATATTCTACTAACAGACCACGGAGATGTCAAATTAGGTAAGTTGCCTGAATTTAATAATAAAACAGAAAGCAAATGAGAACATTTTAATTGGATCAAAGAAAGTACAGTACCAGCTGAGATACTTCGATTTAGCAAGTTGTCTTTTATCATTCCACTAGGACAAAAAGATAACCAGAATGTAGGTACAGCTTCCCAATATGAACATTCAGCTTTTGTATTGAGCAGCACATGCACAAGCAAAGATAAGGCTTTCTGCAAATGATAAAGCATAATACAGCATGTCTCCTGTATTGGTGCAGTCAATTTTATTAGATATTCTTCTCTATGGCATGAACCTTTTGGTGTTGCACTGTAGGATGTTCTCACTCATATTTAGGGCAATAGTTGACCACAGAAAGTGCATATCCATGGGCTCATGTATGTATGAGATGAGAAGTTTTGCATTCTATCACAGTTACAGATAATTTCTTTTTTCAACCAACAAGCCTGGAAGCCTCCCAGATTTCCCTGGAATTTGCCAGGCTGGGGTTATGTTGATATCAACGTGCTTGTTCCTAGCCAGAATGGCAGCTCTCCGTCAGAATGTCCAAGGATCCACTGTGTGAGGTAGCGTCTCCTGAGCCTGGCAGCCTGTGGAAATGTGGGGTCTGATCCTGGCTGTGCCTCCACCCCAGTGTATGACGTTTGGGCATTTCCACACAGGTGGAGAAGAGGGAACTCTCCTCCTTTGCCAGCGCTCTGAGGTCTACAGATGAAAACTCAGAAGAGATCTGTATTACTGGCTTCCTCCAGTGACGCTTTGCATTTAGCGCAGTACAAACAGACTATATCTCTTGTTATCTGAGTGCGCTGCCTTCAAAACCCCAATCTGCTGCTCTGATGCCTCGCTTCAGAGGTCTGTGTGTAGTCAGGGCCCTGCAGGAAGTAGGAAGCAGACATCCTGGGAGAAGGAATTGGATGCTCATCTTACTGTCTCCAGTGTTGGAATCAGGGCGGTTGTACATTAGCTGCATCGCTGCTCTTCAGAAAAGCTGTGTGGTTCAACGCTCTTAATCCCCTGTGGTGAACCAGGAGTGCTGTGCTAGGAAAGTATGGCTTTTTTAAAGAAGGGTGAAGAAAAAAAAAAAAAAGAATGAAAGCTTGAAACTTGTAAAAGCTTCCACTAAATGTATTAAACTTGGGTTCTGCACTGGTACCTTCCTTCTGCCTTCTAAGCTAGTTAGATTTGCCCACAGTTATTCCCAGCTATCATACTACAAATGCAATAAAAATAAAAAGGACTTAAATGATTTTGGCTCTGCAAGACCACCTGATTATCTGCAGCCCTGAGAGCAAGGGATTATTGTCCCCTAGACAGAGTCTCCAGAAACGAGAACAGATGGCTCCCCGCCATTCCTCCATAAGTAACACAGAAATAGTACCGTTTCCAAAGCATGATGCTGTTTTTCCTCTGGAATCTTAAATTGAATATCCACGAAATTTTTTGTGGTTGCTTGGTTGCTGTATTGTGAGATGGAAAAATAGCTAGGAAAGGAACAGGATCATGAGTGAACTGTGTGTAGAAACTCATCTTTTCAATTTGAAGTCATGTCAGTGAAGACATTAGCTGTTGAAGCTGAATTAATTTTTAATTTGGATGAGAAATGTGATTGTTCTTTCATAATGTGATACTTCCTAGAGTAGAATTCGGATCTTAAAATGAGATGTCTAAGTCTATGATAATTTCGTTTTCCAGCTGACTTCGGTGTAGCAGCAAAAATAACAGCCACCATTGCAAAGAGGAAATCATTTATTGGTACCCCTTACTGGTAATAAATTACTTTGATTGCTATGATTCTATGCAAAGCTAAGGCTGCATTTATGCCAGGAATTCTAAAATACACACACTGAAGTATACACACATATTTTTAAATACATAGCAATTGCATAAATTCCCTTTCTTCCAAGTAAAATACCCAAAGGGTAAAAGTCTGGGAAGCACTGACTGTAGCTGATCTGTTACTGTAACACAAACTACCTGATATTTGAGGTAGGATTGCTGTTTCTCCCAAGTTTATTAATGCAGAACATTCTCCCCTTTTTCTGGATACCTAATGGTCATTCCATTTCTCAGTAGCTTCATACACTTTTAGTGAATAAGCTGAACAATGTCTTTTGGATTTCTGCTGCGCAGAAAGAATTGTGAAGAAAAACAGATTTTAAACTATCTTTTAGTCATCTCTACTGATTAATGTCTGTACAAGATGGCATTTAATAGGCAAATATATCATTGTAAATATTAAGCTGTATTATATATGCAAATTTAACTGCTGTTGGTTTCTGGCATTACTGTGATGCCGTTGAGATGCCTAGGGCGGTATTCTTGGTATAGACATACATAAAACTTAATCCAGACAATGGCTTTTTATTGTTCGCTGCCCTCTTTATCCTGTTGGAGAAGGAGGACTGAGGGCAGGGAGATTATCTGGTCATTAAAGCATTTCACCAGGAATCATGAGACTGGTTCTATTCCTAGCGCTGCTGCCCAGCCCACGACCTCGGGCGAATCACCTCTGTGTGCTTCTCTGCTCCCCTAATGCTGGGTGAGGGGAGGGGGACATCAGGTTTTTCTGTGTCTTACGCTCTTTGGGGGGTTCTGCTCCAGGGTTATGTGATGCGCTTTGTGCCCCCGGCATGCGGGCACTGTTCAGAAGTGGCTGGGGCTCTCGCTGAACAATCCCTTTGCTTTTAAAGGATGGCCCCAGAAGTTGCAGCGGTGGAAAAGAACGGTGGATATAACCAGCTCTGCGATATCTGGGCAGTTGGCATAACGGCGATTGAACTCGCAGAGCTTCAGCCACCCATGTTTGATCTTCACCCGATGAGGTCTGCTGGCTGGGGAGCTGCTTATCATCTCCAGGATCCCCTTCGCTCCCAGTAGATGTAGCTTAACCTTCTCCGTAGCTCAGCCCTAGAAACTCACACTAGGATTCCTTCATCAAACATCTACTTTCTGCGTGAGCTGTGTCTTTTTTTAAGACATCAGTCTAAAGCTACAGACCTAAATTTAGAATTGAAATTATCATTGAAATTTTTAATTTAAAAAAACAAACCCACCAGCTTTGTAGTGTCAACGACAGCTGTGATTAAGAACAGGTGTAGTAAATCACTAGAAGAGGAGCTGTAGCTTTATGTTTAACAGGATTATGCATGGTGATAAAAAGATCTTATTTAAAGATAAGAAAATCAACAACTTTACTGTGTCTGCCCTTTAACACAGTATAGACTTGTCCAGTTTCACCAGTATGATTCTGATTGTGAAGTATTAATTTGAAGTGTTTAGATACTGGAATGAAATTAATTCTTTTTTACCATATAATAACATTATTCTTCCTTTACCTTTAGGGCTTTGTTTTTAATGTCAAAAAGTAATTTTCAACCGCCAAAGCTAAAGGAAAAAGCAAAATGGTAGGTTAAACCCTCTCCTTTGTTCAATATTCTGCAGATAATGTGAAAACAGTACTTGTCATTCTTGAAGAGGGGAGGCAGTGAAAAATAGTGTGTGCTAGTTTTAAACTCAGGATCTTGAGAAGTGATTTTGCTTACAGGAAGTTTCACTGAGAAAGAACTAGCTGGTTTTTGCAGGTGTCTGAAAGCAAACAAGAGGGTTAAGGTCCAGAAACAGACATACTCTGATGTGGCAGAAAACAAGCAGTAAGGGACAGGACAGTCCTACCTATGTAAACTTATGTGATCCAGAGGGAAATGAAATCTCCCTTCTTGGATCCTCTTTGTATGTTCTAGGAAGAAAAACTATTTTTATCCTTTAATTGCTATTATGAGGTATTTGCCACTGTCAATGGGACAGGTAATGGTTTCCTTTCATTATTTCTTCAACCTGTGATACACCTTCCTAGTCCCTGCAGGATTTTGTACCATGCTTACTAATATTTTATTCATGAGATTCAAAACAATTTGGGTGTGCAGGATTTTTGCTCATGCTTCTGAGATGCTAAGAAGAGAGGAGGAAATGTGTTTTGTAACGTGATTTGAAAGAAAGCAGACTTGGGCTAATGCTGTCCCCAGAGAGGCATACTAACACAAATGCAGTTGCAAGAAAAACGCTTGAAAAATTGTAGGTCCAGTCATAACATCAAATCATAATTCAGATCTAAAAAGAGGTTGTATGACACAATCATTGAAGTTATTCTGAAAATAGCAACAGAGCATTTTAAAGAGCAAGTGGAGTCTTTGTCTAGAACTTTGTATTTTATTTTCTTACCTGTAGACAAGAACAGTGAAATTTGTAGGTTTGCCTAGATTTTGAGGGTTTACTGGGTGCATAATTCACAATTTTTGTTTCTGATACCTAATTCTGTAACAATTTAAACTGGAAAAAGTTGAAATAGCACTATATGTGTTTGGTTTATTTTCTGTACCAAACATTTTCCATGCAAGTTTCATGAATCGAATGGGTTTTTTCCTATTTTGTCAACTTGAAAATGTGATTATTCAAACCTGAGATGAGGTACTTGGACAACATTCTAATTTAGCACACCCTTTTGCAATCTGTTTAGTAACTGTGTTAAAATAAAAAATATCTTCTTGAAAAATTAAACATAAAACGTCATTTTTCTTTAAGGTCATCAACATTCCATAATTTTGTCAAAATAGCACTTACAAAAAATCCAAAGAAGAGACCGACAGCAGACAGACTCCTTTCTGTAAGTGACTTGGAACATTTAGTGACATCACTAAGAGATCTCTTGCTTCAAAGTGAGCAACAGTTCAATAGGAGACCAAACTGGAACAATTTTTTTTCTCTGATCTTACAACACGGGTGGTGAAATCTGAAGAAAAGAGTTATTGGTGAACTCTAGGAAGTAGCAAGATTTTGTTCAATAGCAAGATTTTTAGATGATTTTGGTAGGAAAAATTACAGAAATTTGCCTCATGGTCTGTCTTCAGACTGTCCTTTCTACAAGTGGGTGTCTCAGCCTCTTGGATACAGCTGCGTAGATGTTGACCCTTTCTGTCACCCAAACAGAAAATGGATGTATTTAGCAGTTGTTCAT
The DNA here is from genome assembly GCF_000687285.1 of Phaethon lepturus. Lineage (NCBI taxonomy): Eukaryota > Metazoa > Chordata > Aves > Phaethontiformes > Phaethontidae > Phaethon > Phaethon lepturus. The sequence continues at coordinate 27,862 of NW_010525522.1, read as the reverse complement.
ATATCTATTTCTGCCTTCCTGAACTCGACTGAACTACTCATGTAGAAAATGAAGTTAAGGTATTATTGTTTGTTTGACTTGGAGTTTAATTTCCAATTTACAAGTGGCTAAAAGCGTGGCGTTTCCATGCTTATGGAGGGGTTAGAAAGCCTAGCCAACAAGGAGTCATTAAAGAAATACTCAAGGCCCCAGAAAGCAGGCAAAAGTCAGTGACATTCTATATCGAATGTTCATTACTGAAAGTTACATATCAGTTGCGTATTATAACTTGTTCTTTTCTGCGGTTCTAGCATAGCTTTGTAGGGCAGCCTGGTCTTTCAAGATCTTTAGCAGTTGAGCTGTTGGACAAAGTTAATAATCCTGACAACCATACACACTACAGTGAAGTTGATGATGATGATTTTGAGGTGAGAACATCTTTTATTTTCTGTCTTTAGGTAAAACTACTGTTTAAATAACCCTGCTTTGCTTTGGGACTGTAAGATTGCAGCTTGACAGGGGAATTGCCCCATCATTTTTAGAGCTCCATTTTTAGAGTTACCCTAGCATAGTTACCCTAGCATGGACTATGCAAGGCTAGGACAAAGGTGGTGCATGTTACCATGTGTGACTGCACTGCAACAGCTATTCTTTCTCTTTGTTGGTTTGATTGTTGGTTGAGATCCAACAGAAAGCCACGCGACTTTTCTCAGCTTTTCCGTTCATAACCCTTGCAGCCTCACTCCGTTATCCGCCATACGATTCGTTCGACGAACAGGAACATTAGGGCAGAAAGAACAGCATCAGAGATAAACTGTAAGTTCTTAATGTACTTTGCCCGTTTGGTGGTGGTGGTTTGCTTCTACCGATGGAGGATGTTGGTGTCATACTTCTGTTGTGTACTCTGGAAAGTCTCTTTTGCTGTTGGCACGTTTGAGAAACTAAACCAGAAGAAACAGCACATGCACGTGAATCTTCAAAAATATTTTTCCAAAACTAAAATTAAAACTTGCATATTTTTCTACTGTTTCATTCCATCTCATTGCTGCATTGTAATGTTGATGTGGAAATCTTGCATGACCAGCGTAGCCTTTCAGCTCTGCAATTTCTGTCAGACCGTGCAGCCTTACTTAAAACAGCAAAAACACTAATATGCAAACATCAAAAAATGAGAGCAATAATTGGGAGGGCATCTTTTCACATGAGTACATTGGGTGTCATGGTGTGATGAGAAAATATAGAAAAAAAGTAGCATCTGTGGGGTTTTTTGTACACTGTTTGTACACTGTTTCAAGTTCATAAATTAAACCTTTTCTTGACCCCGATGGAGCACGTGATTGCAATAGCTGCCCTGACCAGGGTGCGTGTTAACATAATGCATTTTCTTTTAATATAACCTCTTCTTTTCTTTCAAAGCAATATTAATACAAATTTGGGGGTAGAAACGGCTTTTCTCCAGGTTTGAACAAATGTCTTTTGTAGTGTAAATGCTATCCGCTCCTCTGCATCGCGTACATCACACTTTTAGTAAACTTGCTGTTAAAAAGCCTCTTTCTTCTCTTTCACGTGCATCAAAAGTAACACGTGGTTATGAAGTTACATTTTAGTGTACTTTCATATAATGACTTGGTATTTACCGTTGGTCTGTTTCTTTCCTGTGGGTTTCATATTTGCAAACTTGAGCATTTAAACAATAATGCTGATATTTAAGTGATGGTCATGTTTTATAGGCAAATTAAGTGTTGTGTACATAATACTTACATCTGTTACAATGTGCATTTCACTGTAGTAAGCACTGAGAGGGCTCTATATGACGTTGTGTCTATTAAATTTGAAAATCTAATGTTTTGCAGTTGATAAGTTGCAGTTTGAGCCCCCTCTACGGAAAGAAACAGAAGCTCGGGATGAAATGGTAAGGACAAGTTTGGTTTTTCCTTCCTTTATTAAAATCATAGTGTATTCATTGTTTTGTGGTTCAACTCTTAAGTAATATGTCTCTGCAGTACAAAGTCATGAGAAGACCGCTCTTGGTCCCCAGACAATTGCCACATTTTTAAGAAAATGAATGGCCCTCTATGCTTTGTACAGAGGGTCGTGCTCAGATGAAAAAAGAATGTGCCAATTAATTTGATAATGTGAAGAGGCCGTTCTGCATTTGAGTCCCTGATCTTCCCAGCATCAGGGTTTATTTGCTGCTCGTTTCTTGGGAGGCCGCCAGCTCGCATGCAGCCGGCTTTGCCCCCTGTGAGCTGCTGCTGTTTGCTGCAGCCCTCAGCAGTTTACTGCAGATCAGCTAATTAACGTTCTTTGGGATTAGTATGTGCCTGTGTACACGAAGGCTCCACTTTTTAATAAGTGTTGTGAATAGCAACAGCTGCTGTTAATTTGGATTTGTAGACATTAGTGCGCAGCACTCCAGAAAAATCCCATTCCTGTTTTTCACAGCTGTGCTCCAGTTCACCAGGTATGTACGAGTTCATCTTTTCTTGAATGTGACTGATTAGATCTACACATGTTGTTACCGCTGAGGTCCCCTCAGTGCCATTTCTAGTGACACGAATGCTCACAGCCTCTGCTGATGGCATCTCATATGAGTTTGGAGGTGGCTGCAGCACGTGCTCTTGCTGGAAGAGTGTCTTAGAAGTGCCGCGAGTGGAAAATCCTTACTGAGTTTTCACTATCCATTTTTGCTTTCATGTTACTTACTGCCACTTGATACTGGCATTATACCATTTCCAGGTGCTGCATTTAAGTCTGAGTTGAAGATGATGATGATCTCTTTTCAACAACTGTTTTATAATTAGATTGTAAAATCCTATTTCACTTGGGAATTTTATTTTACTGCTTATGGGTCATTCTACAGGACTTGGGAATCTCCCAGACCTCTCTTCATGTGCTGTGGATAAGGTATTTCAGTTTGACCGGGGAAAAAAAAGAAAATTTCTGCATTTTCAGGTTGTGGCAGCTGGCACTGACTTTGCTTCACATTGGAATCCTTTTGTTGATGGTGGAAGCAGCAAGTGAGTACAGAGTTTAAAAACATCTTTTATTTCTGTGACTTAATGTCAAAATATACTCTGAAAGAAAAATTGAGCTGTGGTGGAAAATCAAACCATAAGCCCTAATAATCCACTCTTATATTCATAGTTACAGGAGATTAAACCCAGTATGTGGTTGTCCTTCTGCAGTTGGTTGGTCATTCTCCTGGGGAATGGGTTTTAATCTCTTTTAACTACAATCAGTAGTTTGTTTTAAATTTGTTGTAGCTCCCCAATTGTAGATGGAAAGTGAAGTGTACATGTTTGGCCAGCATGCTGAAATAACACAGCCAAAGTCAATTTTCTGAAACAAAGCTGGTAAACTTGCAAGGGCTGAGTTCAGGATCCTGCGCTGGCCTTGCGCTTCTCTTCTGAGCTGCGGCTGTGGTTGTGACATCCTGTGGCAAAGCATGTTCGCAGCCCTGAAGTCGGGTCCTTGCGAGAAAGGGAAGGAGAAACCGGTTCAAGATTTAGTTTTGCCAAGTTCGGTACGACAGCAGGACTGCTTCTGCTGTGGGCGTCTGATCAGTGTAATCTGTAATACGATTATTAATAGTGTTCTGGGGGTGAAATGTTTTAGGTAAAGATATGCTATAACTGGTTTCCCCTGGGATAAAGCAGGCCTGAAGTAAGGGAGCACAACTCTGTCCAAGTTAGGACTGAATTTATCAAGTATGTGGCTTCCTTTTGCTGCAAAATACTGGATTCTGCCTTTAAAGGCAATTTTTGAATTTGCAGTGAAGAATACAGAAGTTCAGTAATACCGACTGATGCACATATGTAGGAAAAGATGGTATTTTGGTTGAAATAATTGCTCAGCTAAAAGAGCCTGTTTCCCATCTTCATTTGGATCTGAGTAGCAGACGATGAATTTCTTTGGCTTTTTTGCAGATAAAGTCTTGCATAAGCTGTCAGCTGACATTACAGCCCCCCGGAAAGCTGGCCGTCTCACGGAGACTGCCAGTGTTGGGGTCTTTTTAAGTTCAACCCGCTTTTCTGTTCTCACTCTTACTGTAGTAGAAGTTTGGGGTGGCTCTCAAGGCCCTGCCTTTCCCTGTCCAGGAATGACAGCGACTGCTTTGCTTCCTCTCTGGGTTTGTTTGTGTGACCCCGATGAGCTGCAGATTGAAAGCCTTTCTCGTGAGCGCTGGCTTTTCTGCAGACAGCTGGAATCTGCGGGGTCGAGGAGCGGGGAGGGAGGGAAGCTCCTCCCAGCAAAGCGACTTACTGATTTGGTTCTGTTTGTGTAGCGTTATTAAGATTGTCTATACCAGACTGTATTAAAAGCAGCAGAAATGTAGCCGTAGCAAATGTTGCTAGGGCTGTAAATCGGTAAATAGATACAGATTTAGTATTGAGGACAGGCATAAAGTTTCTGGATGGTGAATCCGTGCTGCTTACTTGGAAACCACTTCCAGTTTGAAAAGATAAACAGGAAATGCATAGCTCCTCTGTCCCAGCAATTCTGAGTAATACCAGGGATGTACAGAGAGGGTGTGTGCGGGGGGTCCTTGCTTTTCATGCCCTTTGGCTTTTATCAGAGTGAATGGTGATTGATATCTTCGACTCGGGAATTACTTGACTTGAGAGGGGAATGCCAGAATGTGTACCCGATGATTGAACTTATTTCTTGGCTTTTCTCATCCTTATTGTAGCATTTTAAAATTACTTTTTTATAAATTTTCTGCATTGTGGAGGTGTTTTTTGTTGATGGTTGGACTTTTTCTCTTTTAAAAGTTTTAATAGTTCCTGTTGGCAACTGTTGTCTGCTTTTCTTTCAGAAGTAACTTGCAGGGAAATTTTACATTAATCCAGATTTGGCTGAGTTAGGGTTTTTTTTAAGACACAGCTTGAAAATTGCCATTTTGCAAAATTTTATCAGGTTTTGTTGTTTCAGGATTATATTTTCAGTACTGCTTTGATCCTCTAGTCACAATTTCTTTTTTGACCCTGGCATAGCTTTGAAACAAAGATTCCCACTATAATGGGAAACAGTCTGTGTCTTTAGCGTGTAACACTAAAGGAGGAAACTTCCCTTTGTAAAGGCTTTTCTTCATTTGTCTCCCAGTAACTTCCTCTGTCCTAATTTTTTTTTTTCTTCTCCTTCTTTCATCCTGTACTTTTATTAGGCATTTCAACAATATTTAAAACACCAGGTAGGGAAATGAAAGATGGGTTGATGCTATCTGGTATGGGAGAGAGCTTCAGTGATTATTGGGGGGTGAGGGGAAGCAAAGGACTGTACTAAATGAAAAAGGTCTTAATGCAGTGGATAAGAGAGAAGTACTTTGTTTTGAAAAGAGCTGGGAGATGCTTGTTACGAAACACAATGATGTCGCCGATCGGTGTAGTTGCACGTGTTGACCTTAGAGCAGAGCTCTTAATTTTATAAACGTTTTACCTAGGGGACTGCTTACAAAATTTGGCGATGGGAATGAAGATGTTGAAGAGTGAGTGGACCTTCTTCATGTACAGTTGTGTTTACTCCGTGTGGCTCTCGCTAAAGCAAGCAGCGTTCTGGCAAAACCTCTTTCCTTAAAATGCTGCAGGCAGCTTTGCCACTCATAAATAAATGAGGGCTGGTTGCACTCAAAGGTCTAACGCACGCTTGACTGTTTATCTGATCGTCAGGAGAATGTCCGCATAGCAATGCTTTCTTCCCTTGCTCTCCTTCCTGAGGTTATCTCAGAGTGCATATGGAAGTGCCTAATAGTTTAAAGCAGATTTTGTGTTGATTAATCCCTCAGTCATGAGCCAGGCCTGGTGGTGACAGGACGTGCATATACTCCTGCAGAGCTCTGGTGGGGTATGTGCAGCTCCTCTGGTGCCCAAACGTTTGATCCAGAGTGAAAGCTGCAAACTAGTCCCGGAATGTATATTTATTTGCTAATTTCAAAAACCCTTCACCACAGAGTGCTCTATAACATTGGCACTTATGAAAGAACAAGAATTGCTCAAAAAACCAACACTTTTAACAAGATTAACGTGCTTTTTTTCCCACTTTTGGACTTGTAGTTTAACCCTGTTCGTGCAAAGCTGTGACCCGTCTTTTCTATGCATCTAGCTCATCTTACTTATAGTCTGTGTTCTCAAGTAATTCTGTTCATGTTGTTGGTTTAACTAAGACAACTACTGCACCTTTTCTTTGTAGATCAACACTAAAGCGAGCAGGCCCACCTCCGCTACCTCCTAAGGTAAGAGATGATGGGTTTTAAGAGTTCTGGGTGGCAAACCCCACTTGTGCAGTCTCTGCAGCTCTTCTGTCTGATGCTCTCAGAAGTTTATAAATTCTGTTAAATACCATTTGCTAGCAGACTTCGTGCAGCTTCATATTTTACGCTGACTTGCAGTCTGTACAGTCTCAACCTCTGGGGACTCCTGGCCTTGTACGCTGCCCTAGACAAAGTGACTTGTAGCTATTTTCCCTCGAAAGAGAGCATGCTGCATGGGTTGTCCTCCTGTTCAGCATTCTGCCTGCTGCTCTGATTTTCCATCAGAGAAGGAATACCTCTCAGATGACTCTGCCGTCAAATGTCTTTTTTTCAAAGGCTGGGGGTTTTTTGTGTGTGTAGAAGAAGAACTTGTCTGAAGTTTATGCTTCCAGGTGCCATTTCCCAGGTAATCACCTCTTTGGTTTGTTGCAGCCGAGAATAAACAGTTATCCTGAGGAAAACCTCCCAGATGACGAGAAATGTCAGACAATAAAACATTTCCCAGACTCACAGAACAGAGCCCCACCAGCTCACAGGAGACAAAGTATCCCTGTTTGCGGGCCTCAGACTGATTCTTCCCCCGTTGGTATGACCAGCAGCCTCAGTAGCCCCGGATTGCTCACAGCTCGATACAGTGACTTAGGTAAGTGCATTAAATCTCCTAAAGGTGACTGTAAAAGGAAATCGGTTCTAGAGCTAGCTATTTTCAGCAGATAATTTTTTTAATACAATCTAATCACAAGGTGCAGCTTTCCTTTTTACATGTGTGCTGGTTCTTAGAGCCATGATCCCTGGTGGAAACGTTCTTCCCAAAACAAGGGCATTCAGCCAGTTAGTACCATTCCTGTGTTGCCTTCGGGAATAGCAGGTGTGGGGAGGATCATCTGCGAGGACCATGCCACAGCTTTTTTCTCAGTTGTGTTTGGCCCAGGGACTGTTTGGATGATGGAAAGCCTTTATTAAAACTGTGTAGCTTAGCTTGCAGAAGAGTGGCCAGCTGTCCTTGGAAGCGTTCGGCTACCTGAGATGTGTATACAGAAGCTTCAGAGCTCACTCTTCTCTGCCCTCTCTAGACAGAGGGAAGAATAGAGAATAGGGCAACAAAATATTTTCTATTTCACTGTGTCAAGTGATCTACAAAATGTGTCTGGGCTTCTTTTCAGGAAACGGGGATGGCATGCTGAAACTCATTGAAGAAAATGCGGAAGGGTCTGGACAAATCCCTCAACTGCCACGTAAAAAAGAGAAAAGAGATTTTCCTGTAAGTATTGGGACTTTCAGTCTGATTTCACTGTCATATTAGCTAGCTAGTTTTATATCAATGCATGGGAGTTAATTTATGATCTTTCTCTCTTCCCACAGAAGCCAGCAATCAATGGTTTACCACCAACACCAAAGGTGCTGGTAAGAAATCTCCTTTGCAGTAAGAGTTATTGGAAGCCTGCTGTCATGGCATCTCTCTAGTGTCAGAAGGTTTATGCTAGAATAAGCCAACAGCTCATCTGGGGTGATTTTCTGCATCTCATAGCCAGTTATTTTTCACATACCAAATCGACAATATTTGTTTCTTTTTCTTACAAACTTCCTTTCAGCTTTCAGTCTGGATGTGAAGGGTTGGAGACTTCACTGGCCGTGTGGGCTGTGATCTCCAGTGGCACTCTCTGCTTAGTAAAAAAACATTTCTGCTTGTTTTCCCTCCATATGCCATTCTTCGTATGTTCTTACCCAGTAGGTACTTAAAATGGTTCGTATCATTCTGATCCCGCTTTGTGTTTCTTAATGTACACGAAGTCTACGAAAAGTTTTGGAAGGCTGCGTTGTAGCTTTTGGGGAAGATAAAAATGTTTTGCGTCATGGCATATTAGAGTAAGTTTGTGTCTGAAAAAAGAGAGCAGCGGTGTGTGCTAAGTGGCCAAGGGCCAGAAGATAAACACTTTATACTGCAAACTTGTTTCAGGTTCCAGTTTTGGTGTTTTTCAGATGGGAGCGTGTTTTTCCAAAGTCTTTGACGGTTGTCCTTTGAAGATTAATTGTGCAACATCATGGATACATCCAGATACTAAAGGTGAAGTTATTTTAGGTTTCTATTTTAAACCTGCCTGTTGCCAAAGTGATAATGAGCTTGGGAAATAATCAATTTCTGTTCAATTTTTAGATCAGTATATTATCTTTGGCACAGAAGAAGGTATCTATACTTTGAATTTGAATGAACTTCACGAAGCAACAATGGAACAGGTGATTTTTGGTGTACTGAACACACAGAATAGATCTGGGGATATTATGAAGCAAGAAAGTTTGATATTGGAGGGGGTAGATGGGATGCCAGGCTTTGTGGCATAAACTGATTCACATCAAAGCGAGCAATGGAAGTCCTAAAATTAATAGTTCCCCTAACTATCTGAAGCTTTTGTTGCTGGTTATGTAACATGGCTTTCAAAGGAGCTCTCTGCTAAAATGTCTGTCTTCTCGTTGGAGAACACCGATTACCTGCCCTTTCTCTCTCCATTTTATCTCCACTAGATGGCATATTGCTTCTCCACTGGATGCTACCAAAGCCCTCAGCCATTTAATTTAGCTGGCATTGTTACCACCGATAAATACACATTTGCGTCTGTTTTCTTGGCCTCTCTAACCCTTTCCAAAGCCACTTTATGCAATCATGGTATTGTTACATATGCTTTTTTAGAGCCAGGAGTAACAGAGTATTCTTGGAAGGGAAGTATCAGCAGATGCTGATAATGAGATTTATACCTGTAGGTTTCTAAAGCAGTTCACAAAGGCATTTCAGGCCTCTAAAGAGCATTAAATTCAGTCAAGACACGGCACGGGTCAGAAAGCAGAGGTGGCATGGTGGGCGTAGCTATGAGCAAGAGTAAGAGAAAGATGATTTCACAGAAAGGGCACTGCACAGAGACCTGTGCTTAAGAGAAGTCCTCTGTTTCTGGGAGCATCATCGTAGAAGTGAAAACTCAGAGAGGGGCAA
>NW_010525522.1:11932-18619 GCF_000687285.1 Phaethon lepturus | reverse complement strand
GTTCAGCAACGTCATGTCAGCTGCAGTTTGGCACAGGCAGAAGTGAGAGAAGATTATAAAGGGCTTGATGGTGAGAATTGGGAATTTGAATTCAATACAATTAGAAGATCCTTTCAAGTTAAGAGGGCTGAGGGTGCACCTGAGTGCAATAGCATGAGGTTGAATATGAAGTTGCTTATCTTATCTGCCTCAGCAGACATGGGGAACAACTGCTTTCTTCTATAATAAATCTCTAAAAACTGTGCTGGCAGCTGTTGGAGACCCCCTGGCCTTCTTACCTCAATTTTCTCTGTATTTTGTTAGTCAAAGCAATCTCTTTCCTTGTACATTTTCCTAAATTATTTCATGTAACAGTCTTCTCTGGACTCTTCCACATGTTTTTTTTTATTCTATTGAAAGGTTAGATATGCCAGTGGTAGGTAGAGAGAACTTACTAGTGTTTACTTATGACATTCAGTGCATCCCAAAATGAAAGTTTTCTTTTCTGTGAGAGCATCCTCAGTTTGGAGAGGTCAACTGTGATCCACTACAAACCCCAGAGGCTTTACAACTGTATTTCTGCCATGCCGCTTTTTTCCTTATTTGCGTTTATTCATTTCATGATTTCTCCCCACCAAGTGAACATTTTAAATTGTTTCTCCAACTTCTAATTCTGATCACATCTTCCAAAGTGCCTGCTGTCTCTCCAAGGTTAATATCACCCAATTTCAAAAATACACTTTGTCCTGGTTTCAGCTTTTATTCCATTGTTAGTTTTTCAGTGAAAATACTGAATAGAACCAGACCCAGAGAAGACACTATATATCTGCAGGCTGCTTTTTCCTTCTGTTAAATAGTAAATTCCTAATAGGTACTCTGTGTTTATGCCCAACTGGTTGTACGTTTTCTTTCTGCAGTTTCTTCTACCCCATATTTTCTTACTTTGCATGTGAAAATGGCACACAGGACATGGTCCTTCGCCTATGTTTCACATCTTACTGTTTCATGGCCTCCGATGGGGCAATTGTTCTCTTAAAGAAGGAAATTCAGATGCACAACTCTGTGCTAGCTGCTCTTGTTATCCCTTGGTAATTAAAAAGTATGTGGCTTGTTCCTGTGCTACTCCAGATATACAGCCAGTCAGTCAGACTGTTTTGCAATCCCCACTGCCCTTTTTATTTGCCATAGGTACTGTGTTTGTCCTCCATCAGTTCTTGAAGATAATCATTACTGAGACCTTGGGGTTTGAGACAGTTCTTAAGTACTGTAAAGTAAACTTTATTGGGACCTGCTGACTTGAGCATATCTAGTTGAAATAGCGCGTAATGTGTTCTTTTTCTGCTTCTAGCACAAGTTTCTACCCCAGTGCTATTAACCATGTTAATCACGTAGTCTTTCTTTCCTGTCAAGCAGGAAAGTGAGCTGAGCCTTTTGTTTTCTCAGTTACCATATTTATTGGCTTCTCTTATGTTGGTAATTTGATTTGTATCTTAACCTTTCTTAGGTTTCTTCCTTCAGGCTTACCTTGTGATTGCCTCTCGGTCCTTAGCATTGTGTCCTTGTTTCAGTTTTCTGTATTATGTATTTGTGATACTTCAGGCATGAGGGGGAAATAAGAAGTATTTACCCATCTTGTGGTGGCTTGGAGATGGTTCACAGGGAACAACTACTCCCCTTCTCTTCTGGTGGGGCTGTTAAATGAAGCTAGCGTGAGCCAAATTGAAAATAAACAGTGCGTAAGTGGCTTGGGACTTTTTGCTGTGGGGAGCAATGCAAATGCTAGGAGTTATCTGAGTTCAGAGGGGAGACTGGACAAATTTATGGAGGATAAATCCATCAAAGCTCACTAAATGCATAAACCCCATATCCGATTCAGCAGGTTTCTGAACTGAAGAACTTGGTGCCTGGCAGAGTATTAGGTGCAGTATTATATACATTTTTTCCTATGTTTTCACCATTTTTAGGAGAAACCGTGTCACTTTACGGTGACTGCTGGAAACAGATGTTAGGTTAGATGGACATTTGCATGAACCAGTAAAATCATACTTTTGTAGAGCCTTGATTCAAGCATCTTCTGATGTGTTTTGCAACAACTTCCCTCAGTGGACCAGTCTGCTGTTGTCTTTTTTAGCACTCTCCTTCAGAAACAGCTTGACCCTTTGAACTCCTTTTTTTCTTATTGGAAATTTTTTCTTGAGGGAGGACCTTACCTATGAATACTATTCAATAAATATAGTCTTGTCTGTCCTTTTTTGTTTGTCTCTTTTTTTAAACAAAATCCTTTTCCTTACTCTGTTGTCCTTATTCCTTCCTTTGTCGAGACTCCTGAATGCTGTCATTTGCCATCACTTTTATCAAAATTCCCTTCAGGTTGTCAAGAGGTTCTTCTTAACTTTAAAATCTTCTCTTTAAAATCTGCCCCCTGAGTCACTTCTTCCCTCTGAAACAAAAATAAGTCCCAATGCCTTCCATGAACTGTTTACAAAGCAGCATGCTAACACAAAAGAGCCAGGCAGGTAAGTCCCACAAAATACAGGATTTTGTGTCAATTCTGGTTGCTCAGAAATTACTTGCACCTTTTTTCCCCCCTCTTCTGACTTTTGTGGACTTTAGTAGGTTTCTGAAATAATGTTCTCTTCCTTTCTCTGGCTGTCATTCCTGAGCAAGCTGTATCTTTCTATATGTGGTATTCCAGTCTTGCCAGTTGTCCCACTTTGGCTCTGCGCTGCTAATTAAAAACTAAAGAAAAATTGAAGTCTGAAAGTTTCGGGGGCAAAAGAGGGAAGGAATGAAAACTATTTCAGATAGAGAAAAGGGCTAAGAAGGCTCCAAAGAGTGAATTAAAGGGGAAACTGTAGTTGCAGCTGGGACTTTCTCCAGTGTTGATCCCTGCAGGAATGGTGGCAGAGGTGGAGCAGGCAGAGAAGACCACGGTTGGAAATTCATGTGTGTTTCTATTAATGGAAATATTTTCTTTCTTCAGTTATTTCCCCGAAAGTGCACCTGGCTGTATGTTATCAATAACACCTTAATGTCCTTGTCAGGTATGTATAAATAGAGGGAAAATTAATAAAATTATAACTAAAGAGAAACATTTAAAGTCATAATTCAGTATGATGTATTTTGATTGTACTGAAGTACAAAACTGTGCATTGTTTCTTGTGTTTGTATAGGAAGCTTTGCTTCAAGAGTGTTTTAATGTGAAAGACTTTCAGGGATAAAACTGGATGTTTACAAGTAGCAGAGCCAGTTGTCTGCAGTGTCCCACCATATTTTTTTAAATTTATTTATTTTTAGTTTGTTTGCAAAAGCTTGGCACTTGATATTTGTCAGCAAATATCCTCTGCCAAGGCTGCAATTTGACTGAAAGTGCCTAGAGAATCTAAGGAGTGTCCTCATCTTTGGTCCCTGAGCTAGGTGTAAGGATGGTTTTCATGTGTCAGAACAAAATTAGTAGAAGATTAACATAGATACATTATCAAAATGTAGATGCAGTGTTTGATCATTCTCAGTATATTGTAGCCTGGCAGCATCTTTGATATGAACTGGATTCAGAAAATAAATCCACCCTAAATGAAAACCAGTCTCAATTTAAAGGAGAATGAGGTGGTTGTGAAATACTACTAATCCCACAGGTTGATTCTTGAAAAAAAAAATTTTCAGCAGTTGTCCTGGAATAGGACATTGTAGGTCGGAAACAGAGGCACTGTGGCATGCAGACTAGTTGTAGGATTGTGCTTTTAAACATGCAGGATTTTGTGTCACACCACTTTTATTGATTTATAGATAAAGAAGATATCCTGATATAATTAATTGTTGGTATATAATTGCAGCCTTCTAAAAATGTGTACATAAAACTAACTTTCAGAGATACTTTAGTGTTACTGAAGTGAATTTTTAGTTGAATGACATGTCTTCTCTACATGCATTATTATTGTTGTCTTGTTTTATTTTTCTTCATAACTGGACTTGAAATGTCTGATGCACGTACTCCATTTCTCTAGAAGGTAATTTTCTAGACATACATTTTTCTAAAATATGCAGTTCTCTGCTGGAGGCATGGGTGCAGTATCAATTGTGCTTTTCTCTCTTACAGGGAAAACATTCCAGCTCTACTCCCATAATTTAATAGCTTTGTTTGAACAAGCCAAAAAAACAGGATTAGCTGCTCATATTCAAACCCATAGGTTTCCTGACAAAATACTGCCAAGGTACAAATCTTTCACTTACCAACAATTATTAAGAAGTGAAAATTCCCATAAATACTGTTTTGTGCTGTAACACAAAATTGGTAGCATGAAGGTCCTTCAGCATCTCTTGTTGATGCAATTTTTCATAATTGTTATTGTAGGAAGTTTGCCTTAACGACAAAGATCCCTGATACAAAAGGATGCCACAAATGCTGTATAGGTGAGTAGGTCTTCCATTTTGCAATTTTTTTCTTGGCCTTTGTCTTAAACTCATTTCTTTTTAATATAAAAACTTACAGGTAGTTCACTGGTCAGAAAACAGTGTGACTGCATTATTTCTTAACACTGTGCGTCAACTGGTGCATAGCTTTCCTTTCAATTAATGTGGGGGTCTTTATGCTGTTCAGTGGAAAAGCATTTTTCATGTCAACTCTTAACCTAGAAATGTTGCTGCCTAGAGCAAGGTCCAAAGGGAAACCCTGGAGAATGCCAGTAGCACGCAGCTAACGGGTGTCGCACACTCTCTGAGAGCTGCTGAAGCTCTCAATGACTTAAGTCGGTGTTTGGGATCACTGACTTCAGGCTGCCACCAGAGCCAACTAGTTATGTGACATGCACCCTGCCTGTGAGTGTAACGCTCGTTACAGAACTTGCTGCACACACACAAATACCCTTTCTGCTTTGTCAGTTTGGCTCAAGGTTTGATCTAGGTCCAACTTTTAACGAGGCTAACTTGAAAAGGCTATTTTCTGTGAAGAAAGAGTTGGACAGGAATAAAAATTATATCAGCCTGGGGAGAAGTGAAGCCATCACTCAAGTTCTAAGTGCACACAAAAGAGTTAAAGCTTGTAAGGTTACAGATTTGTCTTTGGCTTCACTGACTTTCAGATAAGCTTGGGTTTCTACAGAACACATGTCCTTTTGAAAACTGGCCCTAGCGCTGTGTGAAATTGTACCTTTACACTCTTAAAAATGCTTCAGCAGAGTATAAAGTACCTAGTTGCAAACTTGGATATCCTATTTAGCTCATACAGAGTGTCTACAGTAGGCATCTTTACAAGTGATTCCTGAAGTCAGGCTGATCTTGTATCCAACAGAGCTTAAAAAAAACAAACCCCAAACCCTACATCATATTATTAGATGAGCTGTCAAAGCTCAGAAGAAGTTAGGGCCGTCTTCACTGCTTGGGAATTTTTTTTTTATTTAAATCACAACTTGACCCAGACCTTTCACTCCCCCTGCTCACACAGCCCCAGGAAGAAGGTGTTACAGCTTTTCTGGCCACTCAGCATGTGGCCTCTTTACTGGGACTCAAAAGAATGCTAGTGGTTATTAATTATAAGTATAATTTAATTTATCTGGAATGTAGCACAATATTAATCACTGTGGCTATTTGAATGGCAAGTCAGAAGGCAATTAGAGTGAAACTGATGCTATTTCTTAAATTATTTGCAAAGATAGCTCTAGGGGTTTTTTCAAGTATGCGTTGAACTTCCAGGACTTAAAAAGGGTTGCTTTCTGTTTTGTTTTGTTTTGTGTTTTAATTTTATATAGTACGAAATCCATACACAGGACATAAGTATCTGTGTGGTGCATTGCAGTCTGGAATTGTTCTACTACAGTGGTATGAGCCAATGCAGAAATTCATGTTAATAAAGGTAAGTATTTCACTTTAGTTTAGAACATTTAAACTTAATCATTAGGCGGTTGTTGAAATAACCTGTTCAGAATTTGTAATGGAAAGTACATCCCAGTCTAGTTCCATTTGTGGGTTCTGAGTACTTGAAAATCTGGCTTGACACATTTTGACTAAGAAAATCTTGTGACTGAAGTCAGTCAAGTGTTGGATCAAGCCCAGTACTAGCAATAACAGACTAGCATACACCTCTGTGCAACATAATGTTGCTCCCAGCTCATGCTGTCTTAAAAAAGCACTCTTAGTAGCAGTGAAAAATTCTTCTATATCTTTTATACTTTGTGCATGTTATTTTAGGCTTCTTATTTCCAAGGTAAAAGGAAACTTTACAAATGCCGTATTATGTTTTTTCCAGCACTTTGATTTTCCTTTGCCAAGCCCTTTGAATGTGTTTGAAATGCTAGTGATACCAGAGCAGGAGTACCCGATGGTCTGCGTAGCGATCAGTAAGGGTACTGAACCAAATCAGGTAGTTCAGTTTGAGACAATCAACTTGAACTCTGCTTCTTCGTGGTTTACAGAAATTGGTGCAGGTAAGACTGTTGGTCCGTCTTGCAGCCGTTTTATTGTCTGGTAACTGTTGGATATCCCTTCATCAGAAGTCATTTGGACACCCTTTAGGCTAGGCAAATCAATGCAGCTTCTCTTCCTACAGCATATTGAAGCTGATCCCAGGTTCATCTTGTGATGACGTGCCAACTTCAGCATAAACTCTCTCTCTTAAAAGACCAGTTTTACATACATCTTTTATTTTACAAGTTTCCCTAAACAGTAATGCAGACCCTGCTGATTGGGTTGCATACTTTTTCCTGGGATCAGTCT
>NW_010525522.1:0-11901 GCF_000687285.1 Phaethon lepturus | reverse complement strand
TCTTTCCCTTTCTTTCCTGTGTAAAGGCTCATATAAATGCATTCTTGTGTGTCCTCCAGCCCTTGGGGGAGGCTTGTCATCTTCAGCTGGCTATTAATAAGTAGAAGATTTTGTTTTATCTTCAAAAGCTAGTTGACATCATGCAGATGCTTCTCTCTGCTGGCTTTGTTGGATATACTTTTTTACATTTAAATACTGCTTTTTAGCAACTGTACCAGGAACTTAATTAATAAAAACTAAAAAAGCTATTAAACCTAGTTTAATATCAGCACGATAATCTTTCCAGATGTGATTTTATGGGAAAAGAGCATTTTTTAGGAGCGACAGTTCCCTTGATGTTTCTTTTTGTTCATTATCGTGCCTCTTGATGAAGGAAGCTGACTTGCTGTGCTGAACTGTAACATAAAGTGTATTTATGCCAATAAGCAGTAGTGCTTTCACATTAAATACCTGCTTTGAACTGTCGGCTTTGTCTTTAGGCCCTGTACTCCTAGAACATTTTGGGATCATATAGCCATAAAAAAACTTAAAAGAGTAACAAATATTGTAGATTGCAAAAGGCTCATAGGATACTGAAAAGGCTGTAGCAATTGGTGAGAGATTGAGAGGAGGCTGAGATCAGTCTTGTGATGTGATATAAAATAATCTATTTTCTTTTTCACAAGGCAATCAGCAGTTAGATGCCATTCATGTAACACAGCTGGAAAGAGACACCGTCCTAGTCTGCCTGGACAGTAAGTAACACGTCTCTCTTGGGCAACTACATCTTCTGCAAAACTTGTTTTGCCACAGTTGTTGATTTTCACTCTACCACAAGTTATTTTTTCTCCCTTCATTACTAATTTCTGTTGTAATATTTCCAAAAAGATACAGTTCAGATAAGTGGGTTTTCATTTTGACTCTTGTGATTCCACTTTCCCTGTTCATGTGTGTATCATTCTTGTTTCTTTTCAAAATGAAATGTAATGCAGCATTGCAGACCAGAATTCAAATATATGCCAATCAGAAATTTTCAAAATTTACTTGGAAAAAATGACATTTGCCTGTTGCATATGCTAGCAGGACAAATAGCTGACACTCCGTCATACACAGTAATTATAACCATAACTCTCATGCATCAGAGGTTAATACCTCAATGGGAACTTTGCAATGACTTAGTCTGCCTAAATTTCCAAGCTTTATGTTGAACTCACATTTCTGCACTGCTTGTTATTTGCGGGAAGGCTCTCAGTAGAGTCTAAAAATGTACAAAGTGTATAAGAAGGTTTACTATATTTATTTTGAGAGAAGGATGCTCTTGGATTCATTTTAGGCAAATACTGTAGATGTTAGGTTTGGGTATTCCTTTGTGCTTGAAAGATGTCATTAGTATTTCACACTTAAAGCTGTCAGTAATCCTTTTCAGCAGTGGGTTTTAATACTTGTTTTTCTGTTTTTCTTGAGAATTTGTGAAAATTGTGAATTTACAAGGGAAATTGAAGTCAAGCAAGAAATTGGCCTCTGAGCTGAGCTTTGATTTCTGCATTGAGTCAGTGGGTAAGTGATTTGCTTCTCTATTGTCTGTCAAGTCTAAGAACTTGGAGGGATGAGTGTTGAAGGGTTTTTAATAATTTAGACTGGTCTAGTGCACCCAGTGGGGCCTGAAACTAAAAATTGGACATGTGAGGCTATTGTGAGCTGTGTCTCTGTCTCCACTGACATGCTGAAGAAAGGCAGGCAGTTGCCAGATAGTGTGTCCAATCTGTGCGTGTTTCCATCTGGTGTCATTTCTGTTTTATAAGTAAGATGTACCATAATTTGGTTGAAAAAAAGGTTGGCTAGTTTCTCATCATTTCCATAGCACTGAGAAAAACCTTTGGGGAGGAAAAAATGTTTTAGTAACACATAAATGTATGTTAGTCTTCTAAAAGCTAAGATTTTATTTAAAGTGATAGCACATCCATTTTTTTAACAGTCAGGGTAATATTTTAATCTAATTCTTAGAGGACAGGCTGCTGTCTTTAGACTACTAGAGGACAGCAGCCTTGCTTCTAAAGCTTGAATTGTAATTGTCAAGCAAGTATTTCTGCTGTAATAAGCTCTCAGAAATATCTAATTAACATAAGTTCAATAACTCCATATCTCAGAAACTGAACTTCTTTCTGTAATCAAAATCAATAAAGACACAACTTGGTTTTGTTAGCAGTTCTGTACTACTTACAATTCTGGGTTCTTCAGGCATCTTCCCTTTAGAAGATTCTTGACATAGGTATTTTGTATTTTAACAGCAGTTGGTAAAGCAGTGCGCATTCTTTTATACAGTACCTCTATTTAGGTATGTCAGAAGATATTTTTAATCAAGCCTGTGATTCTTCCCTAAATTCTGACATGTTCTAATTAACTGCTGTACTTGTATCATACAATACCTCCTGCTGATGCATGCATAACATGACTCGACCATTGCCTTTTTCTTGAACTCTGAAGGAATTCATAGACAGAAGCATTTATCCCGAAGTCTTACCAGCTGACATTGAATAATGTGAGCAGTTCTTCACACTCCAAGTGGTCTCTTGGGAATTCAGGGTATTAAATAACTCTTCATTCTCTGATTGCAGGGCGGAGTGGGGAGTAGCAGGTGAAGATTAGACTAAGGCTTGTGACGAACATTGCTCTTAGAATTCTGCTTAATGCCTTTGTTCTGTGTATTTAGGCAGATACAAAATGTGACTCAAAGGAATAGTAAAGGAAAACAAGTAGGATTTAGGAAAATAAAACACTGCTTAAAGAACACCAGGCTCTTCATCCATTATTTTCAGCAGTCTGGTAATTAAATCATTCAGGGCTGGTAGCTTTCTGTGTTCTCTCTTTGGCCCTGAATGGAAGACTCCTCCCATTTTTCGTACAAGTATTTTGAAGTAAATATAATAACTCAAATGTCCTGTAATTGCCAGCAACCCACAGTGTTTTGGTTGGCAGCATGTTTATACACTTCCTGGTGTTTTCTCCAGAATCATTAGGGAAATAAAGATGCAGAGAATAGAAGTGAAAGGGAGAAAAGGGAAAAACCAGGGACGCCTGTCTTGTCCTGGCAAACGGGGAATGTCTGAGTGGTATGTTTTGAATTGCACTTTAGAAAGTAATGTGCGCCTCAGATCCAAATAGTCATTCCAATCCAGTTTTTCTGTCTTCCATCAGGAGGCCAAGTTTCACCATGTACTTTCTCCATATGCTTCCCGTTATCAGTGCTGGTGAGAAACCCAGGTTTCTCTGGTTCGGATAAGCCACGCTCGGGTCTGATTTTGTGTTTCTCCTTTGCAGTGTGCCTTCAAGATAGTGTGCTGGCCTTCTGGAAACATGGCATGCAGGGCAAAAGCTTTAAGTCAGATGAAGTAAGTAATCTCCCAGTCTCTCCAGGTTTAATTTCTTCCTATTCCTTATTTACCACTTGATCCTTTGGCCCCTCTAGCTGTTTCCCTAGTGATAATGCTCGTGCTCCAAGTTGTCATTGCTTCAGTTTGCTGGTTGCTTTCTCTGACTTGCCTGCATATGTTGCTCTTGGTAAAGCTCACACACGTGCTTTAGCCAGCTCTGTTTCCAAGAATATCGGTTGGTGACTCCTGAACTGGTTCTGCACAGAGCCAGTGCAGATCTGGTGTAAACAGCATTTGAGTTTCTTGGTTCTTGGATGAAAAGCTCAAGCTGGCAGCATCCTTTTTAAAAAAATGTCGTCTTTTTTTTTTTTTTTAAGTATCCCTTTTAAAAAGTTTTTTGGTTTGGTGTTTTTTTTTTTTTCCCCCCAAAAAAAACACTGTCCTTTTTGATGGAATCCTCTGTGAAAATGCAGGGAAAGTTAGTCAGTCTCTGCTGACAAAGATTTGATCAACATACTCCCTCTGTGCCACCAAGTCATTTAGACTGGTAACAGTCTACAATACAAAAAATACTTAAAATAAGTTGTATTTTATGAATTTTAAAACTCCTTTTTGCTTAGTATCAATTTATATGATTCAGTCCTGTAATTTGCACTAAATTGTATTTGAATTTTTGAAGAAACTTACCTTTTTTTTTCCCCTTCCAACTCAGACCAATAAATTCTACTCTGCCGCTGAAATGGACCTAAATGTCTCCATTTTTCTACAGGTTACCCAAGAGATATCAGATGAAACCAGGGTTTTCCGCTTACTGGGATCAGACAGGTAACCACCTTGAAGAAATATAAACCTTTTATTTTATTTAAACCAGCTTTCTAGCTTCCAGCTGGAACTGGCTTCCAGCCCACCATAGATCCATCTGTAGGCAGTCCTGGGGGAGGCAGTAACACTGTTTCTGCCTGCAATAGCCAAATATTTAATTAGTGATTGCATCTGCATCCAAAATTATTATGAAGAGCCCCTGTGACCTCCCCCACTTTCCACTGTGGCGAACACAAACACAAGCATATAGAAATTCAGCGTGAGGAGATAAGCCACAGCGAGAGATGAGAGCTGCCCTTGGTATGTGGTAAGCAGGGTGTCTGGTGCACTTCTGGAAAAGCCAGCTTCTGGCTTGGATTTTCATGGTAAACTAGTGAATTATCTTGGCAGCTAGTTACTTAAAAGTAACCTTCATTGCTTTGGACCTTGAGGTCTGGAAATAGCAGAGCAAAATAGATTGCATACAGGTTTTAATGCACAGTGGTCTAAATTCACCCATTACCCATTACATCCAGATGATTTCCTTCACCTGCAGAGGCTGGGAAGAGGTGCAGCTGCCTCCAGGTTTGAAACCTTAGCAGATGCTGCCCCGTTCTCTGGATGTGGGCATGTGTGCTTGTGGTTTCTCAGATAGCCGGAGTGCTGAATGTAGAAGTAGATAGTAATGAGTCAGGAATTATCAGTTCTAATCCCTGATCTTCTGCTCCCTCATTTGGCCTTTGGGAAGCCTGTCTCTGACTCGCTTTCTGTAAGTAATCCATAATTTCCTGTACTTATATTCCTGGATACCCAGTCCAGAAAGAGAGTGAGAGTGTGCTAGCTCTTTTGAAGAGGAGGGGTAACCTGTACAGGAGACATCTGAAGGCTTTGCTTTGCACCTGGGTCACCGAGGAGCCGCTGTACTTGATCACTGCAGTTGGAACAGAGGATCCTTACCACTGCTGACTCTGAGATCTCAAAAATCAGAGCAACACAGAACAACCTCTGACAATGCAGACTCTGCCTTTTCTGTCTGTTTTCCCCCTTGTGCAGACAGGCAGTGGTGATTTCCTTCCCTGTTACCCCCAGCAGAGCAAGGGGCATTTTATTGCAAGAATAAGCTTTTGCTAAGGTCCATTGCAGTACAGATGCCATACGTATTAGTCCAGGTACGTGCTGTGCCAGCGTCAGTGAATATTTCTTGCGTACTGGAATTGGTGTCTTTAAATGGTTCCTATTTCTGTGTTGGGCTGGTGAGCACAGGAGCATCCTAAACACACAGAGGGGTGGAAAGCAGCGTCTCATCTGGTCCAGCTTCTGCTTTTATACAAGCCATGCATATCTGAATAACAACTTAGTACAAAGTACTTTTGGGGGTGAATAAGGTTGAAGTCCTTCCACTACATGCAGTATTGCAGAGAAGCCATTTTCTTCCATTCTCATCTCATTGAACTGCCAAATCCTTTGTTTTGTATTTTTCCATCTCTGTACAAATGGAGCAGGAGTCTTTTCTACCATTCAGGTGAATGAGATGTGGCAGTATTTTTTTTGTTGGATCACTTAAGAACTACTGAGTTGCAGAAGTGAAGGTCAGGGACAGAGGCTGTTAAGAATGAGACTTCATTTGAAAACTCTTTGAGGAATGTGACATGGGAGGGGAGTGTGTGCAATGCTAACCCTGAGACAGACTCCCTTTGAGAAATCCAGCTCAGAGATCAAGTGGCACATTTGGCTTATTGGAAAAGCAGGTGGAAAACAAAAAGCAGGAGTTTAATTTTAAAAATGACAGGATATAGTCCTCGGAGCTGGTGCAGAGAAATGCAGGAACTAAGCAGTTGTGGAAGGGAGAGAGGCAGTCAAAGGCCAGTATCAGCTGCTGAGATGATTGTTGGAGTTCAGCATGGGACAGATGTGTAGAAGACAGCGGTCAGCATGCCAGCATGGGGAGAGACAGGTTTTCTAGAGGAGCCTACAGGAACATGATCGACCAAGACAAAGGCAGAGATGGGGTTGAGTGTTCCCTATGAACCCATCAGCTGATAAATATTTAGCAGGGAAGAGAACTGTTTAGGTTAGTGGCTGATGCTTATCGCAAGACGTAGGAGGTACAAACATACTTGGGCTGCAGATGATAGGAGGGTTGCATCTCACCACAACACTGGCTCTGAGATAACTTCCCAATAGAAGCAGAAGACACAGCTTATTTCAAGGTGGAGGATGTTGGTTGGGAAGGGGTTCGTAGCCCATTGCATGTGCCTGTGGTTGAGGGGCAGATTGTGGTTCAAGAAGCTGCTCCTGGTTCTCTGCTCCTTGTGTCTTCTGCTTTAGTGTTTTATCAGAAGTGATGCCACATAGAGTGGAAAATGAGGTAACCAATTTAAAGGATAAAATACTCAAGATACTTAGGAGTGCCTATATCCTTCCAGTCTGTAGAAATCTGTGAGCGACAAGTTTGCTCCTCCTCAGTAGTTATACCACGTGCTTCGTATTTTGCCGCTAACCATTTTGGATTCTGTTTGTGTTTGATTGCAGAGTGGTAGTGTTAGAAAGCAGGCCAACAGAAAATCCGACTGCACACAGCAACCTCTACATCTTGGCTGGACATGAGAATAGTTACTAAGCAACAGTAACCTAACGCAACTAACAGAGTGAATTTGCCACACGAGGAGCAAAGAAGCATTAGGAAACTCAGCACAAGCAGGACTGTGACTTACTGTTTCTTTTCTTGATGCCTAAATGATGTTGTTTTAGGGTGGAAATCAATAGATTTTTGCAGCTGGGAACAGCTGGTTCTGTCTCTTGCCACTGTGTGGTTGGTTATATCGAGTTTGCTTAATAAAAGCTATGAGATAAATAGTCCTTTACTCATTAGTTATAGGGAAACAGAGCCTTTAAAGAAATGTTATGCAGTAAAGGTGCCATAAACTGTTAAATATTTTACTTCCCTTGGATTTTCCTTATATTCTGTAGATAGAGTGCTGGCTGTTTCCCTGTTTTATACTGAGTCTTATTCTTAATAAAATGATTTGTGTAGGAAGTGAAAGTATCTGCAAAGCTTTTTGGTTTTAAATCTGCCATTCAGTATGGCTTTGTATAATAGACTATTTAATCCTTATTTATTAATCTGCTGCTAGAATGGTGTAATGTATCTAACTTTTAGCAAAGGAAGGTTGCAGAGCAGCTTACAATTTTTTTTTTTTACAATTGTATAAAGATTTGATTATTCTTTTTTTTCTTGTAGGGATGTAGTGCATTATTGAGGGGTATGTTACAATGTTGGTTGATCTTGTAAAAATGCAGTTTTGTACAACAAAGTATTTTGTATTGATTTTTTTGCTTGCAAAATTGCCATAAAAGGGATTTTCTTATTTACTACTAGATGTAGGGTGTGTGTACACAAAATATAATATTGATATCAGATATGTTGCTACTGGGTGGGTGTGTACAATATACATGTGTGTGTGTGCATGTGCGTTAAGTTGACCGGCAGTGTGTATTTTTTTTTATATATATATACTTATATATATAAAAAAATGTACAAAATATATATGCTTTATTTTCATAAATTAGGGATAAGCCTTATGACATGAAATGGAAATTGTACCTGGTCATCATCCTTAATGAATGAAAGTATCATGTATCAAACTGCCCATGACGTATAGTTTATTTATACTATTCCAGAGGGGAGCATATAGCCATACATGAGCTTACGAGCTTTTTTGTTTGTACAGCCATCCAACAGTTGTCAGCCAGACAGTCATTTGGAAATGGTAATTTCCCCAGCTGTGTAGTATAAATAAATATGATAAGAACCAGTATTCTATATGAAAGCTTTCGATCACTTTTCCCCTTTCCCTATTTTGTCACATGCATTTTTTCTTTCTCTTTTTATTTCTCCATTAAAGAGTCGCATCAGTTCCTTTTGTCTTCCTCATTAATTACAATTCTTGAGGTACCATTAAATATAAATATAGACTCACTACAGAACAGCATCTGGTTTTACTACCTCACATTAACCTGCTAGCTTTGATGTAAGTAAACACAGTCCACAGGCAGATACAGTTCATGAACATTTGAATTGAGGGGTTTTTTAATGAAATCTTACAGCATACTGCTGCCTACTCAATTTCTGTGATCTGCTGCCCTAGGAAAGACAGGATAGAAGCTTTACACGTCATTTTAATAAAGCAGTAAGGTAAGTGTGTTACAACGGCTTGGCCTGTCTGACGGCTCTGCTGACACAGCAGAGCCAAAGTGGTTTGATCTTAACTCGCAACCTGAGGAATGGGGCCCTGGGTTGTCTGCTTAGGCATCAGACTACGTGATTCATAATTTAACGTGGACGGAATTAACTCGGCACACGTGATGACTCAGTAATGTCTTTTTGTTACTAGGTACAGCTGGAGTTTTTTGTTGCTCTGAAGGTCTGGAATGAAACATAGACTTGCACATAATTTAGCATTTTATCCATGTAGCATTGTCATTCAAAACTAATTCTTGTTGTTGACTTGATATTTAAATCAAGTCAAGCTTTTCAGTTCTGAAACTGTATCAAAGTTTAATAAATAGTAAGTGTACAGACAAAACTTAAAAATCAGTTCACATGAGGCTGTAATTAGATCATTGGTATTGAGAGAGGGACATGTAATTTTTGTGTTTTAAAGAAATGGAGCGCTCTAGTACTGAAATTACTTCTCCATAGGTAACAGTGATTGGTGATTAACCCTCAAATGGAATAACTCCTAGTCTACAAAACACTTTAAAAATGAAAATGAAAACAAAGTGAAGCACCAGGTATAGATGTTGTAGAGCTTTCACTTAACTTACCTCATTCACTGCAAACATAATTTTGGCATCATCTTTGAAAACACTTAAAGAAGTCTCTAAAAGACTAGAGAAGTCTGTAAATAAAATACGAATATTTATGGGGAGTAACTGGAGTAAATAACTATTGGGTCATGACACTGTCATGCAAAAGTAATGAACTGAAAGTATTTTTCTTTGAATGACATGAATGGTGATTTGCTGAACCATACAAAATGAATCTAGGAAAGTCATCATTTAATCAAACCACCTTCTTCAGCTGTTAAAGCATTTCTAATGGCATATTCTGAAATGCTTTCTCTGGTCTGGTTTTATAGACGGTGGCATTTTTGGGATGATCTGCAAGATACTGTTTCCTAGAGTAAAACCTCACTCATTACTGTTAGCGGAGTATAGCACAACAGATTTGCATGTTTCATAGCTGAAGCGGCCAGTCTCGGTGACTCTGACTAGTATAATTTGTTAGACTGTTTAAGTTAGTCTGGTATTGTCTGTATCTTTTGTATGTTTTTGTGACATTTCAACCAGGGTTGAGGAAGCCTAGTGTGTGGTTTTGGAGTTTATAAAGCAAAAGCTTGCTCATACCCTTATTACTCTTTTGACAGTTATCAAAGTATTAGTTATTTGATACACAAGGTTCATGTATTCAACGTGAAAGCCTTAAAACAGGCTCCCAGTGCTCTTTGAAGTACAAACAGTATTTGAAAAACAGCCTGTAGATTAGTCTCTCTTGATTTCCTAACCAAATTCATTGTAACTGAAAAATACAACTGTAGTTGTGATGACATCTCTTTAAAAGATGGAAGGTACAATGCGTCAGTGAGCCACGTCTCTGAATGAAGAAAAGACTGGGAGACTTTCTGGAAATGTACTTTTTAACTTGTTTAGTCATTAGACTGTAACGGAGACTCTAACTGCACTCGTTCCAGTTTGTGTAACTAGGCTTTGTTCTACGTAAATTTCTGTTGCAGTTCATTTCAGTCTGTGCCAAATAAACTATGCTTTATTTGATACCTAGATGTGGTGTGGTAGACTTGCTGGGAACAATACCTTACCAGACATATCTTGAAGGAAGTAATCTGGTCTCCAGGTTTTATGGCAGTCAGTGGGAAGGGCCTGATCCAGGGTTGGCCACGCTTCTCAATCCTACGGACCTCCTGGGAGCCACACGCCATCTCCCACATACGGTGGATCAACTGGAGGAAAGGGAGGTCTGGGGATAGCGCAGAAATGAGAAATCAGAATAGCAGTGGCAGACTTTTTCCAGCTTCGTGCTACCCAGCGCTCTGCTCCGGCACAACCCTGCTGCCAGTTGCCTGGAGTCGCCACGGAACCCCTCGTGAGTTGTCTGGCTTGAAACTCAGAGGCTGGCTACCTCAAGCCTGGTTCATCAGGCAGATAGCAGCGTGGCTGGTGGGCTCTAAAGGAGGGTTGCTTAGAACAAGAAAACGTGAACATGAGCATTTGATGCTCCAGCCTGGACACAGCTCAGTCTCAGCAGGATCTAGAGCAGTTGATACAAGTTTTGCCCTCACACGTTGGCCACCTGTGTGCCACAAGTGGTTCAGTCCTTGATCTGTACCCCAGATCTTCAGTGGTGTGCTGAGGTAAAGGGGGTTTGTGAATGTTCCTTTGGACAACGCAAAGAACTGCCAGTTACTGGTAAATAAATAAATGCAGACAAATATTCCTCCTCTGCAGAAGACTGTTCCCACTGTGGGTGAATCTCAGCATCAGCCTGTATGTGTTATTTGGGAATGCAATTTGGACTGTCCTGCCATTTGATGACTTCTCTGAGGAGCTTCCTCAGCGGTGTTGTCCTTGGGCTTCTCTGAGGCAGCTCTGCAGGTCTCACAGACAGCTGCACCAGAAGCCTTCCTCAGAAGCGCTGTTGAGAGTTGAGTTGGCTCGTGGTCTTTGTCACGTACTTTCATTGCAAGTCTTGATAGAGCTGGGAAAATCTCCATGGCTGGATAGTTCTACCAAAGAACACCTTTGTCATAAGAATACTCTTCACCCTTTCATTTTTAAAGTGTGCAGAGAAAGAACCAAAAAGAGACAAGTATGTGTGGCAGCTAGAACAGGAAGAGACTACTCACCCCCGATGGATGGGGCTTAGGAAGAAAAAGAAGTAGTGGATCTTTTGTCCCAAGTAGAATTCAGGAAGCACCCCAGGAAAAGACTGGGGAGGGAGGAGGCATAAGATGGAGCAAGGCGTCTGCACAGATCTCCAGATCTACTACTGGAAGCAATTGCCACCATAAAAGGCCGTCTTTGGCAGGGGGTGAGGAGGTGGCTAAGGAGCCATGGAGCTAAATGGGTGCACAAGGACAGTAAACACAAAGGTAAGAGATGGAAATGCTCACTGGAAGGTCCTAGCTCCTGGTGGAAGCTCATCAGGTGGAAAAGTGGACAGGGTGGAGATGTTCTGGGGATGTGCAATGTCTCCCATGCCTCACACCAACGCTGGAGCGGGAATGCCTGGGTGCCAGTGCTCTAAGCGATGCCCATGCTTGGGCATCCCAAATACACCACCCCTGACCCTGTGCTGTGCCATGGCCTCCAGGCCCCCCCGGGGAATGGCCTCCCCTCCTCTCAGCTGCTCCTGGTTGGAGACGGAGCCCGAGGTGCCGGAGGAAAGGGCTGTGGGCAGTGGTTGCCGGCACTGGGGGGGGCATTCCCTCTTCTTCCCAACCCTGCAAGGAAATCGAGTAAAAACTAGAGACCCCGCAGAAAAGCAGGGCGCTGGAGAGGGGTAAAGACAACATGGCGACGTACAGCATCAGCGCCCCGAGGGGCGCCTGTGGCCCCGTCAGAGGCCATGGGGAACCCCTACCTCACTGGGGACCGCCCGGCTGCTTTTGGGGGTCCCCGCGGAGGTTCCTCCTCCTCCGCCCCGGGGAAGGCGCTCCCCTCAGCGTCCCGG
>NW_010525521.1:0-7762 GCF_000687285.1 Phaethon lepturus | reverse complement strand
GGGAGGGGAGCTGCCCTCCCTCCCTTAGGCCCGTGCGGGCTGTCACCGGGCCGGGGTGTTCCCCTCCTGTTTTTCCAAAAATGCATTAGAAGAGTGAGCGAAGGAAGAAAAGCAGGAGGCAGCGCGAAGGGGGAGGGAAGAGCGCAGAAAGAAAAAGTGAGTGTGTGGGGAAACGCCAAAATAGCCCCGGTCTGGTGACCTTAGTGCAGATGTTCTGAGGGGAGATGCTGCCAAAGCAAAATGGCGGGCGGGGGGGGTGGGAGGCGGGCGTAGGGTTCGGAAAACAGATGGGCAGCGGGGTCGATTTGCCTTGGTATTCGGTGACCATTCATCAGCGTTGCGTGTTGGGAGGATTACTGCCGCTGTTCTGGTCCGGTTTGGTTTTGCTTTATTTGGTTTAGGCACCAACCGCTCTGGTGCCTAAAGCTGTCTGAGGGGTCTCTGCGGTTATGGCGGCGTTTATAAAACCGAAGCGTAGAGCAGAGCCCAGCAGTAGCGTATGCTGGCCGTGCAGTTTTAACACGTGTCTCACACGCCCTTCTAATCGTATTTTAAAGCACTTGCCCCTTTTGCTCAAAAATAAACCCTCAAATGCTTCAATTACCGTGGGGAAAAAAACGAAAAAACAAAACAGTTGCTAAACTAGTTCTGCACACCTTGCAGAAAGAAAGGACGCAAATACCCCGTGAACAAGGTTTGCACAACCCCGAAACTGCATCTGGTTCTCTCCTTACTGATGGTGCAGTAACTCACATGGACAATGGAAGCATGGTGCTTACTCACCAAAGGCTCGTAAATAAAGCCAAATAAAGGACAGAACCCATTTTTGGCCCCGGGCTGAGACAACACACCAGGCCGCTGGGGACCCCGGTCCCCAGTGGCAGCGGGACGGCCACGCGGTGCCCTCTCCACTTGGCGGCTGGAAAAGCTCTTCCCACCCGCAGGCTGTCCAGGTGTGACCGAGTGGCCGGGGTGAGGGTAGATCTGCATGTGGGGAACGCTGCTCTGCTTGCGGCAAAAGACACCTTGGGCCGGTGCATGAATAGATGCTTTAGTGAGAAAGAGGGTTATAATGGCGTAAACTTTGTATACTAAACCCACCCAAAGGCTGCGTGGCACCACGAACGTAGTGCGCATTCGGGAGGGAGCTGTTCCCACCACTTTTGCAGCTGGTCCCAACTGGAATACCAGATAGAGGCATAGACTGATGTTATTTTAAATTATTAGCTTTTTCATGCCGATTTTTTAAAAACTGGTGTAAGCACAAGCTGATGATTTTGCCTAAGTCTGAAAATGGCCTGCATTTTTAATGTTGGCAGGAAGGGGCCTGGCTGGCAGTAGGTCAGGGTTTAGGGGAAAACCCTCCTAGACAGTCTTGAGACTGGTTTAGCTAAACAGGTTTTACAATGTTAGGTGAGAGAGGTGGCCCGAGCCATAGTCCACGCTGGGACCAGGCTCACCTGGGAGACGCTTCCCCCATGAAAAGCAAGCGGCAGCTTGCAGCCTCGGGAAGCGGGAGGCCGTAACAGTTGGTAGAGGCACCCCAATTCAACGGCCGGGCTGAACACCTTGCTTTCTGGAGGATTTTTCAGCTGCGACGGGCCGGACTGGGAGGAAATCGGGGCCACGACGCAGATGTTGTGATCAGATGGGGAGATACATGTTGTGTAACGGACATCAGATGGGAGCAGGCAACCTAATTACATTCCCGCTCCTGTGCCTCTGTGCATCCCTTTACCAGCAAAATATGCCTGGGACTGTTCTTCATGTGTGAGATGAAATGAAATGTACCTGCTGCTAAATACACAGAGATGCTCCTGTCTCCAGGGAAGCCTGGAGAGCTGCTGCCCACCATAGAGGGCGCAGGGGAAGACAAGGCAGGGACCACGCTTGTGGGCAGAGCAGAAGGCAAGTGGAGGGGGAACCTTTTCCTCTTAGTTAAGGCTCAAAGTGACTTCGGCAATCATCAGAAAATGGACATTTGGGTTCCTCCAGGCTGAAACATCTGTCTTCATTGGCCTCGGTTGCACAAGAGAGGACCCAAGACCCCTGTGTCCTGCAGCACCCATTGCCCCACCTGTTTCAGCCACCCCATCTTCTCTCGGCCGCACCTGGCGGCTGCTGGCCCACAGTCCCCCAGGGAGGGTTTGCCTCCCCCCACAGCGTGCGGGGGCTGCACTGCTCCTCCTCGCCCGCGGCATGGCCTGCAGCGAGCCGGCGTGCAGCGTGCAACCCAGCTCTCTGCGCATGCCGCCTTTAGGCATCCCAGGCATCCCTAACACCGCATCCAGCGCCGCCCGGTTATGCGCACACCGTCAGTGCCGCCAGCTTCCCAACTGCATCTGACCTACATTCGCTGCCTTCTTGCTGCCACAGCTCGATTTTATTTAGAGCAGCCTCACTCCTCTAGCGTCGCTGCAGACCTGTCGGTGAGAAGGAGTTCAGTGCGCAGGATGTGGCAGGGGGAAAAGAAAGGCTGCTGGCATGTCCCTGCTGGCCCTCTTCAATGGGCCACCACGGTACTCTTCTGTTCCCTAGAAATTAGTGGCTAATCCAGAGCCAATAGATTCACCCCACTCAACCTGGAAAAGCAAACAACTGCTCAAACATTTGGATGAGGAACTTGTTAGCCAAGGCACCAGGAGGGGATGGTCCCACCGTGTGAACCTGGCATGGACCGGCCCATGCAGCTCCCCCAGCTTCCTGCAAATGCGTCAGTGCTCTTCCAGAGCTCGCAGGCCTATTGGCGATGCTGTTTTCCAGCTAGGGAAGATTTTTTGAGGCTATACATGTATTTACTATTCATTTGAAACAAATCCCTGTGCTGGCGTACTTTAAGATCTTTGACTTGTTTTCCAGTAGTAGGATGTGCTGCGGAAATATTTATTTTTACTATTTCCCTTGCCCTTGGACTACAAGGAGAAGGAGGTGAGTTTTACCTACTGCAGTCTGGAGATACCGCTGTAAACTTCTGCAAATCGTAAAGCACACAGCAATTAATCCAGCCCTAAATGCCATTGCAAATCCCCGTTACTTTCAGTGCAGGAATAGCTACTTGCCTTTCAAAAAAAGAGGTCACACTTCATGGAAGGACTGGGCAAAATTAATTTTTGTGGGGACTGAGCCCAACAGAAAACTTTCTAGTCAAAAGTACACAATCATTTCATTTGCAGCCATGTATTCATAGAATCATAGAATTGTAGAATAATTTGTGTTGGAAGGGACCTTTAAAAGTCATCTAGTCCAACCCCCCTGCAATGAGCAGGGACATCTTCAACTAGATCAGGTTTCTCAGACCCCTGTCCAACCTGACCTGGAATGTTTCCAGGGATGGGGCATCTGCCACCTCTTTAGGCAACCTGTGCCAGTGTTTCACCACCCTTGTTGTGAAAACTTTCTTCCTTAGGTCTAGTCGAAATCTGCCCTCTTTTAGTTTAAAACCATTACCCCTTGTCCTATTGCAACAGGCCCTGCTAAAAAGTCTGTCCCCATCTTTCTTATAAGCCCCCTTGAAGTACTAAAAAGCTGCAATAAGGTCTCCCCAGGGCCTTCTCTTCTCCAGGCTGAACAACCACAATATTTTAATGCTCAAAATAAGCTTACTTGTCATCTATTTTGGGGGCTTGCATTAGATACAGTTTGAGAGATGGTATGCCCCAAAGGTGATACATTTTAAAAAAAAGAACCCCAGGGAGTGTTATCATCACCTTGCCATCCCCAGCTGGCAAATCGGCAGTGATAAGCCCCGTTGGCATGGGCTGAAATAGGCCTGTCCTGGGGTCTGTGGCAGCCTCTGGTGGAGCCCAGGGCCTCTCCCTCACCCTCTCTGGCAGCCTCCCTCCCTCGCCAGGCTCCGCCTTATCATCCCACGGCTGTACATCCCCACACCCGCCCCACATGCCTGGGGCCGACCCTATCAGCAAGTGCAGCAATGGCCAGTCGCCCCTGATAAGTCTACAAATCCCAAAGAGAGATTCGGGGGCGATAACGCCTTCAACTTGGGTCATCTCCTCACCCAGCTAGCTCATTCTTCACCAAAGGGGCAGCATTTCCCCGAACACCCACCGCCAGGTGACCAGATAAATCACCGGGGGCTCAGTCCCACCCAGGGAAAGCCAAGTCCCACCAACTTCTGCCATAGGGCTAACCTGCTGCCCAAAGATCAGGTCACGGGTGAGAGCACAAGGAGGAGAAAAAAACAAAAAAAACAGAGGACCTGGCAGGGCATAGCCATAAATTTCTGTGCTCGGTTCCCCGTGTGACAACGGAAGATAAGCAGCCCTCCCTTTTCTCCTCGGTGTTTGCCCTGCTAGCTTGCTTAGCCAGCCAGCTTCTGAGAGCGGAGACTCTCCTTCCATCTCAGTGTTGAGCCTCCGCATCATTAGAATAATAAACCAATATGGGAACAAGAGATTCTCTCTTCCTCCTAGTGACGATTACCATCGTATGCCCCCTCCCACCCCCACCGCATCCCCAGCAAAGACTTTTAGCGAAGCTGATGAGTGCAGCCTGAGCCGGGCTCAGCCTAATTCTTTTACAGACTAATTCAGCCTAATAAGAGTGCCCAGGACAAAGCCTGCCCTGGCAACGTAATTAAAGAAGTACAAATTGTTTCTAAAACCTCACACTGGCAGAATTTTTACAATTAATGACCGTTTGTCACTGCTGGGGCTTGTTGGGGAGGAATCGCTCTCGTCTTATGCACCCGATCTGGGTCAGCAGCCCATCCATCGCCTGGTTTGGGGACGGGAAAGCAAACAGGCAGCACGGCACTGCCCCAATAAGCTGTTAATGACACCGTGCTCATTACCGCGGATGACAAACATCGCGCTCTTGTTTCTAAGCAGTACTTTTGCCAGCTTGCTTTGACTTTCTAGGCTATGATTAAACACAGACAGAAAAATAGGGTGCTTACCTGGCCTACTTTTTTCATTTTCCCCCTCCTCATGCATTTTTCGTCAAAAAAATCTGCACAGTAAAATGAGCGTCTGTATGATTGCATAGAAGACTTGATGAATGTAGGACAGTATTAAGTTACTTTAATAATGCAGCTTATGAAAGATTGAAAAAAAAATAACATGGTTAGGCGATCTGTTAAAAAAGAGCCATGTGCTCTGGAATCTCAAGTAAGAAAACGGGGAGGAGGGAGAGAGAGATCCCAAACTTCTCTGCCCCCCAAAGAAAGATAGCAAACATTTTTATTTCAAAAAGCAATGTTACCATTGCGGTATCAGTCAACTGCTAGGTAATTCAAAAAATATGCTGACACGCTCTGTCCTTTCCTTGCCCTGCTCTGCCTACATTTTTTAGCACATACAGTGCATCCACTTGAAAGCGTGGTGGATCCTTGCACGCAGCAGGATTTTGCAGTCTCCTGCGGGACCCACCATGTTACAATAGCGTTCAAAGCTTTATAAGCTTCGTTTAGTTTCAGCAAGCCTGT
This sequence comes from Phaethon lepturus, assembly GCF_000687285.1. Lineage (NCBI taxonomy): Eukaryota > Metazoa > Chordata > Aves > Phaethontiformes > Phaethontidae > Phaethon > Phaethon lepturus. The sequence goes on along the minus strand of NW_010525521.1, from coordinate 2,319 downwards.
TGGAGCATTGTCTGTGCTTAAAGAGGCATTTAAAACTAAAGCGAAGCTTTGAAAGCTTCAGAGACAATGACGCTGGACTCCCTAAACCCATGAGTTCACTGCACGGTTTGAAGTGATGGCATCATGTAGAAAGCATGACATGCTGCTCTGAGAGCCCTGCGGTACCTAGGCACGAAAGAGGCGGGGGGGAGCAGAAAATCTGGGGCACGCGTTGAGTTTCTATCGCTGAGGGTCACGCCTGTACTGAAGGGAAGCAAAGCATCCTTAATTTTTTCCTGCCCTTGAGATGTGTACCCATGCATATTTATTCTCTCGTTCTGGAATGATTTCTAAGCCATTGCTATGTGCATTTCTAAGCTGTTACGAACAAAAGAAAACAACTCCTGGAGCGCACAGGATAAAAACAAGCAGCAACGCAGCAGCTGTGCCGCGAGGAGATGTCCAGCTTCTGCGACTCCTCCATCCTGCGGCACCGCATTGGTGTAAGCGGTTCGCACATCTCTGGACTGAGCAAAAGGCAGCATTTAACGCAGAACCACTACAAGCTGAGGGAAATAGCTGCAAAACAGGCATCAGTAAAGCTGTGCTTTCCCAAAAGGCGCTCATTTTTCAATGCACAACCCTGCCTGTCACCATTTCCAGGCAAGGGCATGTCATTTGTGTAACCACAGTGATAAACTGCGCCGCTAACATCTCCAGGCGGGAGGAAAACATCCCCTTGAGTCCCAAAATTAAGTGTCCACGCTACCCATGCCACCTCGCTCGGGCTGTGAAGGTCACCCACATCCTCAGGCTTGCAGTGGCACAAAGTCCACGCTCCTGCCTCATAGGACTTCCCCGGTGAAACCCGCAGTGCTCGGCCGCAGGCAGCAGCCCCTCGGCCACCTCGGCCACCAGCAAGAATGACAAGGAGGGGGAGACCCATGCAAAAATAGGAAGGATCCATGAAAAATAGCACCTTATGGATCAAGGCAGCTACGTGATGTCCATACACAGATCGAAAGGACAGTCTGTAGCAAACAGGTGTAATAAATACCAGCTTTGTGAAAAGCCATCGGGCCTGAGTGGGTTTAGAAATAAAACAGTAAAATAGGATTTCAAAGCATGACAAATACTGTCAATAAAAGCTGGGAGCACGCCGGTGCCAAGGCAGCACTTGGAGAGCCGCGTCATGTCTCGCGGGCTGCATCTCGTTCGTGAGACCACGGTATTTCATCAGGGCGCAGCTGCACGCAAAGCTCGATGGAGCAGAAAAGGAGATGGCGTGAGCCACGGCAGAGTTACCATGTGGTTTAATTTTCAACTTCAGTAGCTGTAGAAGGTTTTAATAGGGGTAAAACATAATTTTACTTAACCTCAGTCCAGCAGAACTGTTTTTCACTAACTAAAAATAAGGAAAATAAACGAGCTGGAGGCAGATAACGGGCATGGGAAATTTTAGCCCAAAGGGCTAAAGCCTGGTAAAGGTGCAAAGCAACCAGAATCAGCTTAGTACTGCGGTATGTCAGAAAAAAGCTTAGCTATCAAGGATGCAGCAGTTCCACATGTGTGCAGATGCATTTGAGGGAGGAAGATGCACTGATGACATTGAAAAAACACAACACAAAAATAAGAAAGATTCCAAAATACATCCAAATTGGAAACGCTACTGTTAAAAGCTTACTTAAACACAGTACAATATTGCTGTAGCTCTTTTTTGAAGTCCTGAAGTGCTACCATAACAAAAATAAACACGCTGATAAAATATTAGGGAACAGCAATGCCAAAACTCCCTGAGAAGTGAACGAAGGATTTGCCCATGCCGTGCGTCAGGCCTGGCTCCAAAGCTGCCTTCGCAGCCCAGGATCCGACATTAATGGGTCGCAGATGTTCTCCTGTAAGAAAAAGCAATCGAATGCATTCATTTCTTTCATGGTACAGGCCAGAGGGCGGTTAGGGGAGCGACTGGAAACCTGCGAGTTGCAGTTACTTGATCGAATAACCCATTTGAGAAAAAGATGTTGCCATGCAAAATTATTCCACACCCCCACACCCCCCCAAGTTTCGACAGCAAGTGAGAGTTTCACTTCCATCTGAAACTGAGGGGGGAATTTAGGTAACCTAGAAAAACAACGTAATGCGCACAGTTTGTGAAGCACCAGGGATTTTTCCTGCCGCAGCCTTAAGGCCACCTCTTTTTTTATGCCCTCGAAGAAGGCAGGGGGGTGGCCGCCGCCCGGCTCGGTGCCGGGGCATGGTGAGGCACACGCGGGCCGGGCTCTCCAGCCGGGCAGGGCTTGCTGCCCGCTGTGCAAGAGCTGCGACGGGAGCCATCGCCTC
>NW_010525520.1:14542-14899 GCF_000687285.1 Phaethon lepturus | reverse complement strand
TGGCGCCGCCTGGTCCTCTGTGCAGGGAAGGCGTTGGGGAGCGGCGTGTGGGAGCCGCAGGTCCTGGTCTGCCTTGGGTCCCATAAGAAACGGCGCTGAACTTCAGAAACGCAGGCCAGGGATGGAGGGGGCATGTGGATCCTCTGTTTCCAGTCCCGCCATAAGTGTTTTACACGCTCTGTGTTGCCCGTTGGCTGTAGCACTGCAACCTGTTGGGGGCGGGGAAAGACATTGCCCCTTTTTTCCTCCTTGTGAAGGGTTTCAGTGCCACACCTTGTCTGTGCTGGTGGCAGTGATGGCAGGACAGAGCAGGTGGGCTCTGCAGTGTCCCACCATGCTGAGAGCCCATCATGGTAG
>NW_010525520.1:0-14511 GCF_000687285.1 Phaethon lepturus | reverse complement strand
CTACCGGTGCTCTCCCCGGCCTGGGAAGGGGCCAGGGCCATACCTGCGGTGCGGCTGCGGTTGTGAGGGCAGCTGGACTTGCAGGGGCAGGGAAGCAACTTGGCTAAAAGAGCTGGTTGAGGCTACGGCTCGCCGGGGTTCTCCATGTGGAATTGTTTCCCCCCTTTGAGAACACGGGATGGATGCAAGAAATTCCACATCGTATTTAAAATTAATTCAATTTACTGCAACTATCTAAGAAATCTAGAAATTACAAATGTGCATATATTTTCAAAAGAGAGATTGAAATTTGCATATCATCAGTGCATTTGTTTAGGTTGCTGCTGTGCAAAGTCATCCTAAAACCACCTTCCCACTATACTAACAATAAAAGATGGAAGGAAGGGGGGAAGTTCATTGTTTGTACTCATTCATTTTCACCGACTTAAGCAAAAACTGCCAGTCATGTCAAATTAAATTATATGGGTTTGTATTTCCATTGTATTTCTATTACACTGTATTACTGTAGTTGAATTGCACTATTTTCCATGGGGTCTGGGCTGTGACTACTGAATTTAACTCACTTTACGCAAGAACTACCCTTAATTAGTCTTGAGCTGAGAGCAGAATTGCTTTGACTAATGCTGCCGACCACTACAGCAGCAGAATATCACAGACTCTTAAATTACTACGAAAGAGATATCCACTGTCTGAACAGCTGGAACTAGGTGGGTGATTCTAGAAATTGTTCTTACTGAGCACCTCCACCCTAGGGAGTCGGCAGCCCTTGGCCAGGTCCCACCAACCATTACTGGACTAACCTGGCTTGATTGTCTCCTTCTGCAGCTCCTTCACCCACTACTCATTCACCAGTTCTCAGGCACCTCACAGAGTAGGACTTCTGGGACTCTCCACTCCACTCCTGGAAATAACAATTGTGGGGACTATCGGTTCAGTGTCTATGCCTCCTTCCTCAAATTGCTAGCGGCTCCTGATGCCTGCAGTGGCCAAGTTAGCAGGTATAGTCATCTAAAGGAGTATCTCCCTGATCAGAAATGTGTCATCAGTCTACTAACAAGAAATAATTCACTCAATCTGTCATATATTGTTGTTCTCTGGCAATGATGTACTACCATGAGCAGCAGCTTTGGTCTCTTTGTTGAAGAGAAACAGCTTTTTAGCGTAGTACAGTGGTGAGGTTTTGCAGTTGTTTAGGACAGTCATCTTCAGCGGCTGATGATGCTGAAGTTACCCGAAGCATCAGTGCTTAAGCCAAAAGCAAAACAACCTTCCGTGACCACAGGGAGAACACCACTGGCCCGGCACAGGACTCCTGGGATTCACCTCTTTTTGCATTGTACCTCTTGGGATGTGCAGGAAGGACAAAGAGCAACTGGGAGAGCACTACCACCACCTGAGCCTTTTTAGGTGTTAGGTGCAGCTGTCAAAGGGTGGTTTCACCATTATAAGTGCCATGGATGTTATCAAGGCAGTCGATTGAAAGCACTGGTATTTGGGGGACTTCCTCGGTGATTAGGTTTGGATAAAACAGACTGCCTTTCCACTCTTACCTTGTTGCTAAGAAAGTCACTGGAAGAAATAAATAAATGCTTATGGCAGTTTTCTCAGTATTTTTCCCCACATGATTCAAAGCCAGGGAGGAATGGGGAGACCGATGCTCTACAACTAGCATTTCATATGGAATCGCAGGCTTTCCGATCCCAGCATGGCATTTGGTCCATGGCCACTCAAGAAGTCTACAGCAGCTCAAAACCAAAGCTAGGAATTTAATACTGGGATTATACGTAGAGATTGCATAGATGCAATGACTCTTTGTGACGTCTTCAATGATCAAGAGTTATGTTTCAAAAAAGGAGGAATTGTTATAACCCATTTTTCTTCTACAGCCAAATACAGAACTCCTACAGGGGAAGCCTAGGGTACGAGTCTTGGGCTTCACAAAAAGGACAGGTCCAGCCCTTTGTCTGTGGAAGTCGCAGGTGAAATCCTTCTGGTTCAGCTTGCTGTGGAACCCGTTTCTAACCGTACAAAACAACTGTGGAAATAGCATCCTAACCAAAAAAAAAAAAAAAGAGGATGTGTTAGATTATTTTGCCTTCTGGAAGGGGAAAATACCATAAATATATTCTGATCTGAATATGTGTTTTTCAGACCACAGTCTGAGTACCACAGATGCAAGGATTGCTCACATGGGCCTCAAAAAGGTCAGCCTCATGAAGTGGATTTTGCTGTATTTAGGTTGTTCGTGTAGAAAGAGGTGTTTTCACAGAATGATGTCCTCATAAGTACTAGTATTCATAAATATCTTATTTGATTTATGTTTCCAAACGGAAATAAATAACAGGCTTTATAGTATTCAGAAACAACACTTACATAGCAAAATACCTTCAGGTAGTATAATAGATATTCAGCAGGTATCGCTAGCAATCTCCAACAAATGATTTCTTTTGAACTTCTGGAAAGGAACATTAGAACTTACTTTCATTTTCTTCGTATTTATTTAACCCTGATATTCTGCCACTTACCTGCCTCTTTGTTATCCTGTGCTTACCTCTCCCAGTTTCTCTGTATCCTGGGACAAATGTTGAAAAAGTTTTTGAAGACAATTTATCCAGTATGAATCAGAATTTCTCTCTTTTTTTTTTCCCCCCCTTTTTTCCTGAGGTTGTTCTTGTGCTACTTTATTTTGCAAGAAACCTCAAAAAACAGGAAATGACAGTGTGAGTTGTGGAAATTGAACACGTTCATGCTACTATCCATGCTGGTGATATCAGCATCGAAGCAACCATCCGTTTGCACAATTATTTGCAACTTATTGTAACTTTTTCCTTTCATAAGGGAAGGGTCATCTTCAGAAGCTAGAACATTTTTCACATGTGTAGGTAAAGATCTGCACAAAGAGCAACTACTTGGAGCCACAGTCTATGGCTTAGTAAATACTAAATGACAGATTATATATAACAGTATTCAACAATTCTGAAAAACAGGGAAGCCACAAACACTTGAGTATGATTGCTGATAATTTAGTGAAATTTAGAGAAAGAAGTTGAATTAATAATTTTAAGCCTGTCTTGGTTTTTGTCTGCTCATTCTTGACTGGCCACATATAAATTGCTGAAAAAATGAACAATCTTTGATGTAAATGTAAACTAGGGAAAAATTTCTTAAGTTAGTCAAACTAACAAATGACTGAAGAGTCTCCTCATATGTCTAGGTCTCGCCAAAAGCAGTGCCGTCACAGCTCCCCTCACCTAACTGAGGAAGGTGCCTACGTGCATGCTTCAACCGTCCTTGTCATTGCAGAGTATCTTAGTAGTAAAGGGCCAAATGCTGCAGCCGTAGATAAATGCAAACACCAGTAGGAAGCCTGAGAGCTTTTTTCTGAGGAAGAATGCAATGCCCAGGTAATTCTCAAATCTGTTGATTAGCTATGGAGCAGACAAAAATCAAGAGTTAGGCTGCACTGGCAGTATTTGCTGGGAGCACCTCTGTGGTATGTTGCTCGCTAGTCCGCAGCGAGGATTTTGTGCACAGCCCAAGAGCTTGCACAGCTAGCATCCTAGCCGTACGCTAAGTCGGTGCTGTACCTAATCAGTAAAAATGGGTCACATTCTCGGTGCCTTCTGTGGGTAGCCTGGAACAAGGATGTGGTTTCTTGTCTTCTCTGTGTGGTGAGCAAACCTATTTGGCATATCTTCAAGTCTTCCCCGTACTGAGAATTGGAGGATTTGCCCCTAAATGAGCAGTGTTGACTAGAGGCTGCCTGTGTGTTTTCCAACTCCGTGGTGAGTTGATGAGGTAACATCAGGTAACAGATGGGATTGCTTACACGTCGTGATCAGGAACTCAGTAAAGGGGATGGTTTAATCTACAGACCAGGTGATGCCTTGCAGAGGGAAGACCCTTTCCTTGCATCTTTCTTGCTGTCGTTGGTCAGCAGAAAGAAAGCTCAGACTTGAATTCTGTGGGCCTTTCTGTCACAAAAAAATATAAGGGAAGTAGTATTCTGCTCCAATTAATTAAACAAACTGATATAAATTCCCTGCTTAAATCGTACTTTGCATATCCATAATCTCTGCACTACATTTTATGTATACTTTACCCTTGGGTAAAAATTTGTGAGCATATAAACGCTTTCTCATATAATCTTGCTAAAGCACGCTCTTGCCTATAAATATTCATACCACTGCCAAAACATTTGCAAGCTTTCCCCAAAGGTGAAATATGTGTAATGTACTTTGCCTTCGGGGTATAAATATTATCCAATACATTTTGGTTAATATGAATACACTAATTATTCTTGTAACCCTTTTTAAAAGGGTCATCCTCATGATGTGAATTTTTTAAAAATGTAATTACAGTAATTGGATACTTAATCTAATTAAAATTGGCTTTATCTTTAATGGGAATTTTTCTAAAGAGGCAGAATGACAATTGACTTTCTGATAATCACTGTTTTCTTTCAGCTAAAGATGCATTTAGTACACTAGGAGCCAGAGAACATGGCCTTTTTACTATGTGACAGCCACCTTTAGAGCCAGTTAAACTGTATTTTTATCCATTACCAGGCAAAACTTTCATTTTACTTAGAAATAAAAATTTTGCATCCTGAATCGATTTCATTGTGGCTCGGGTACAAATAATTTAGGGAGCGTTTATTGTTTATTATGCTGACTACAATGCAAAGCTTCCCTTAGAGAAGATGCAGTATGGCAGAAGGTGTCAGCCTCACAAAGCCTGGCTCTTTTGGTGGCTGGAGGCACAGTCACATGTATGATGAGCCCCACTGTCTTGAGGGGGTGCACCTGGTGGGACCCCAGCATGCTTGGGTGTTGTGGTTTAACCCCAGCCAACAACTAAGCCCCACAGAGCCACTTGCTCACTCCTCCCCGGTGGGATGGGGAAGAGAATCAGAAGAGTAAAAGTGAGAAAACTCATGGGTTGAGATAAAGACAGTTTAATAGGTAAAGCAAAAGCCGCGTACACGAGCAAAGCAAAACAAGGGATTGCACTCCCCATGGGCAGCAGGTGTTCAGCCATCTCCAGGAAAGCAGGGCTCCATCACACGTAACGGTTACTTGGGAAAACAAACGCCATCACTCCGCAAGTTCCCCTCCTTCCTTCTTCTTCCCCCAGCTTTACATGCTGAGCATGACGTCACATGGTATGGGATGTCCCTTTGGCCAGTTGGAGCCGGCCATCCCAGCTGTGTCCCCTCCCAACTTCTTGTGCACCCCCAGCCTCCTCGCTGCCGGGGTGGTGTCAGAAGCAGAAGGGGCCTTGACCCTGTGTAAGCACTGCTCAGCAGTAACAAAAACATCCCTGTATTATATCCACACTGTTCCGTCACAACTCCAGAACACAGCCCCAGATTAGCTACTATGAAGAAAATTATCTCTATCCCAGCCAAAACCAGCATATTGGGGTACATGTTAATTCTCACTGAAGTCAACAGATCTCCAGTACAGAGACAATCGGGATTATCTCCTGGGTGTATAATTGGGATCAGCATTTATAGCTTGCTCTGTAAAGGCATGTTCCTTGCTCAGTGTGACTGGCAGGACTGTCGCCATTCAAAGGTGAAAATCATTTGGAGGCCACGTTGCCAGTTACAGGGAGCGTCCTTTACTGTTTTCTAACGCTGCTGAATAGAAAGTCAAGGAGAACAAAGCAATGGAAGAGCTGGGGGTTGTGTAAGAATGAGACTGGAGAAGTGGATTCATGTCACTAGCCTCAGATACCCGTGACGTACACATTTATGTCTGAGACGTGTTTGTATTGATCAGTGGGAAATTGGTACTTCTAAGGTATAATTCATAGGTGGAGGTCTACTTTCAGGTGTGATAGATCACACTGTATTTTCCCTTCTTTGTGATAAAGGCTGCATAAATGGGCACCCTGTAGAGGCGAATATTGAGTTAGATGAATGCTACCATGTGAGAAGCAACACAAACCCCTGTCTGTGGAGCGCATCAATTTACTGCAGAAGTAGAAGAGAGAAGACCAGCATTAGAAGCCAGGTGAGGTTCAGAAAGTTTTGCTTTCTGGATCTCTGAAGATTCAGAAACTCAGCTGAAAGCTGAGTTGAAAGAGCTAAAAAAAAAATTATCTTGAGAAATAAATGAAAATGGAAATTCCCTGGTAAAATGGATGATTTTGAACTGTCATTGTGAAACAGTTAAAAATTGGGGAAGAGCTTCCCTGATGAGCTCAGCAAATGAAAATCTGACAAAACAAAGAGAAAAAGCAATTCCTGTGAGCAAATCTGACTGACCCATCTCTTGTGATCTTACATAGATGGCACTGCCAGCAAAGGCACTTAGTCTTCAGGTTGGTGTGAGCCCTTGACTTATGGTTTGATCCAGCCATTGGGCTGAAGTAACTCAAGCACAACCAGTACCATGACCTGGAGAACACAGCGTCAGGTTGAAATATCTGGAAGCAGGTCTGTTATAAAGCTGCTGCACTTTTCAGCATCTTTGCTTCTAGTGAAAGGTGTTACTGGAGCCAGGCAAGAGAGAAGGAGCTTCTAAGAAAATCAGTCGACTGTTTTGTAGGCTCAGCTTGCTAACCAGCGTGTCCCTCATAGGCTGGTGTGTTTTCACATGACTAAAGACAAGAAGAGATATTTAACAGAGGAACTAATAATTGTTTCCTAAGAAGAATAATCATCTACAACACATCCACATCTACACAGTGTTTGCTAAAAAAAAGAAAGAAAGAAAGCGTGTGTAGACTGGGCCAAATCATCATCTAGTGCAAAGAGGCCTCGCTGTTTTTGGAGGTACCTGTACTCAACTGATGTCAGTATCAGTCTGAGGAATTATACAATTGCCTGAAGAGTCTTTTGGGTTTCAGCCCGACAGTGTGGTGTCTGTTACAGCGAGACCCACTTCCAGGGTGGCTGTGGCAATGTCCAGTAGACAATCTGTGCCCATGTGTCTGTTAAATGCTCTCTGTGCCTCTCACCTCTGCCCAACTGCTGCACCTGCAGAGTCTGCCTGAGCGGCGAGACCAGAAGCACCAGCCTTATAGTTTGCATAGGAAACTATTTTTTGTGCCCAGAGAGTTTCTGCTGAGCTCAGCCCTCTGGTAGCCTCCTCCAGCAGGTGATCGGCTGATGAACAAAGAGAACAGGTTGTATTACTGTACTGCTTTTGGGGTCAGGGTGAATAAATATGTATCTAGTTCTGTTGAGCTTGATGTGAAGTAGCAGTGACTGCAGAAGAGCTGAGAAAAGGAGGATGGAGGTGATGCTGTGATTGAAACGCCATCTTTCAGCACCAGCCTGTACATAATATTCATGATAGAAAAGAGGCTTCGAAGAGCTCATGAAATTTATGTATTGAGAAAAATAATTAATTTTGGAGTGAAATTAGTACTGATGTAAAGAAACATTTCAATTAAAGACAGGTACTGAGAAAAGTTGATCATAAAATGAGTGTGTAAGTTCAAAACAGCATCCAAAATAACCAAGGAAAGCCTCTAGCTTCATTCGAGAACTGCAGCTTATTAAAAACATTTGCCATATGAAAAAGTTTGTGCTGAGAATATTGAAAAGCATGCCATTTCCCATCAGTTGGTTTTACCAAAGAGATATGTTTGTGTAAGCTGAACCACTGGATCAAGAAATGGTGACAACATCTGGTGGCCTTCACCAAGGTTACAGCTTACAGACTGAAATTAAATATGGAACAATTAGACACAAAACAATATTAAATTAATACTGACCCATTCAATGGGAGAGACTTTTAGTGGCAAAAACCCAGTGTGTTGTTAGGTAAGTCGTCCTGTACCCGAGATGCACAGAAGTGTGAATGTGGTGAGGTTCTGTTGGTATTACAGAAAATGTGTTTGTAGGTTTGGCAGTACTTCGGAAGTGCTGTGGGAGGTGAGAAGAGGGAGTGTTGCAATGGTCAGCAGCACGAACTGTCATATTTTCAGAGCTGAAGATCCTTCTAGTTAGGTTTTTGCTTTTGGGCTACTATTGGCTACTCAGTACAGAGGAGCTGAGACGATAATAGCTTGCTAGAAAAATCTGAGCTTTTTGGAAATAAATTTTTGGTTTGTCATGGGAATTCCTGTCCCTGTTTATGAGGTCAGTTAAAACCATGCTCATGACTGAGGAATCTTGGCAGATGCCCATCTGAACGCTTAGGAAAACAGAATTTTGGTTTTGCGAGCTGTCTTGGGTAAAAACTCTTCCTTTCTTATGTTCTTTCTGGATAGGCTTTTTGGGAAACTACTACCAAACATTGCCCTAAGCATCAGAGAAAAGTATTGGCAGATAAAGGGAATAAATATGCTTGTGGGGGGGAGGCGAGGGAAGTCTGTTGCCTCTCTTCTCTTTGCAGACAATCAAATGTTCCTCATCCTGCAGCGGTACCATTGCAGGAAGAGACTGCCAAGTAGCTGGCCTTGGCATGCACATATCCTACACTATCACAGGGAAAGTTTTCTCCTCTAAGAGAAAACTTGAAACTTTAAAGAGTTCTTTGTAGGTTGGGAAAAAAATCCTCATAGATATTGGTACCAATATCAACAGGTATATTGAATTTATTTAAAAGAAAATAAAATCCTGATGCTATTTCAAGATTTTAAAAAGGAAGGACAGTCTGGAGTTACAAAAATTTTAGCAAGTCTATGACAAGATGTGATCCAAAAATCTTGCAGAGGAGATTAGGTGTTTTTAATAAAAGGAGAATCCTCAACAGACCAGACATGAATTTTGCTTTGACCACAGTCAAAAAAGTGGGTGCCACTTTCCCCAACCCTACTATCCACAGGGTTATTTCAGAGAGCGGTTTGACACTAGGCACAGTAAGAAATGAACTGGCTGGGCACCCGAATCCAAGTGACTTCATTTGCAGCAGTTCTGGTATCTTGCGTGCGTCACAGGCAGAAAAAAAGATCTGAATCCAAACTACTAGTGAAAGGCTGTGCAATTTCTAGATGTCCATGAGGCCAGCATCCCTGCAGCATACGGAACGTGATGGGAGGGGGAACCGCTCAGCTGGAGCTGTGCGCGGCTGGCCGACCGAGCACCAGTATTCCAGCACTGCGGAGACGGGAATGGGACCAGCTGAGGCAGGTGTGGGAGTAATGGGTCGCCACTACAGCAGAGCGTGCATAATAAAGTGTGGATCGTCCAAACATAGCTTCTTCCCAGCAGAGAGATGGTAATTGTAAGAGGAATTTGGATTTAAAAAAACCCTTGGTTTTGACTGGAAATATAAAAATACCCTGAAAACAAGACCTGGTAAATTTGAAAGTAATTAGCATTGTATTCTAATTTGGGAGTGGAGTGGGGTGTGAAATACATGGTCTCACAGGTTACCAGATAAAGTGCAAGTGAGGAAGGATTTCGTCTTTTGTGGTTGAACGCAGTTCCATAATTTAGGGGAGCAGGAAGAAACTGTTTAGCTGAAACAAGAGCAGCCTTCCCCCAGCCCAATCCCCAAGCAAGCAGAAAAAGCGGCATGAGGTAGCTGGGCCTGGAGAGGGACTTCAGCCCTGCTTGCAAGATAAGACCGCTGAGCAGCCTCACCTGTCTGCCTCCTGCGGAAGGGGAGCCCCACGTGAGAGATGGGGCCCATCTCCCACTCATTTCTAGAAGAGGGAGCTGTAGCAGGGAGAATAGTCCCCTTCTGCTGTGGGCAGAGCCACGGCTTCATCCTCCAGCTGGTCTTGGACCCAATCTGAGAAGCTGAGCCTAGGAAGAGTGTGAGAGGCTCTTACTACAGTTCCTCTTCAGGCTGAAGGTCATACATAGCAGCCAGAGCTCCAGGCTAATTGATGGAAAAGCTGGCATTGGGGCAGAGGGCAACTGGGAGATATGGACAAATGTAAAGTCTGAGTCCCAAAACTGGCCCAGCGCCTAGAGACACGGGAGGCGTGTTTGGAGTTGGGGGAAATCCTTCAGCAGCAGCTAGAACCACTGCTTAGTAAGCTGGTAGGATGGTGTCATGGTTTAACCCCAGCCAGCAACCAAGCACCACGCAGCCGCTCACTCAGTCCCCCATGGGGGAGAATCAGAAGAGTAAAAGTGAGGAAACTGGTGGGTTGAGGTAAAGACAATTTAACAGGTAAAGCAAAAGCCGCACTCACAAGCAAAGCAAACCAAGGAATCCATTCACCGCTGCCCTTGGGCAGGCGGGGGTTCAGCCACCTCCAGGAGAGCAGGGCTCCATCACGCGCAATGGTTACTTGGGAAGACAGATGCCATCACTTCAAACATCCCTCCACCCCTTCCTTCTTCTTCGTCCCAACTTTAAATACTGAGCATGATGTCACATGGTGTGGAATATCCCTCTGGCCAGCCTGTGTCAGCTGTCCCAGCTGTGTCCCCTCCCAGCTTCCCGTGCACCTCCAGCCTTGCTGGCAGGCCAGCATGAGAAGCTGGACAGTCCTTGACTACTTAGTAACAACCCAAAACCTCAGCGCGTTATCAACATTTTCTCATGCCAGATCCAAAACACAGCCTCACACTAGCTTCTGAAACCAGGACAGATGGTCAACACTAATTATCACAGCATGTCTCAGGAAAGACCAAGAAAGCAGACAAAAAAATATAATACCATGTTCTTTCAGATGAAAACTGCAATACAGATGTCTTTACCGCTAAAATCGCATAATCTCAAAGTATCTGTTTCTGGGTTACTGACTGCCGGGGGCATTAGGTAAAGTAATATTGCACCATTTCTTGGTGGGCAATTCCTTATGTGTTTAGGGAACGTATGTTTTGTAAAGAAGCACCAGACCGCTGGAGCACCTAGCTGCTCTCACCATCTCCTTTTGATAGGAATAGCTCACAGCACTCCAAACATCACATCCGTTCTTGTTCCTCAGCAAAATCTTTTGACAACAACAGGCCATGCGACCATTTCTTACATTGTAACCAGGTGTCTCAGCAACTCTTAACCCCTTAAATTTAAGTTGTTGGCTTTTGTAGTTAACCTCTTGCTCCTGAAAAGTTTCTTTCATCTCAAGGTGAAAAATTTGGAAGCACAACTTCAGTTTTTCCAGGAGATGGCAGTGCCACTACAGAAAATAGCTGAGGAGTTGCGCTCCTAAGGTGACTGTTCTGTAATTTGCCAGCTCAGAACTCATATATAACAAGTTTTGATTTCTTTTTAAATAGATGATCAGATAATTATACTTCAATGACTGTCAAAAGCAATAATGATAGCACTCATTACAACTTTAAAGCATGTCTGGTTTCCCAAGGGCTCACAACAAACGTTAATTCCTCTGAATGGAAACAGGAGACATAATTAGGCAGTAACTCATTTCAATCACATACAGTATATGCTATAACTAATTTTTGCCTCGCGTGTTCACACTGGATGCAGAACTGCCGTCCTACCACCCACCTCCTATGCACCTACCTGGGGTAAGCGCAGGTGTCACAAGAATTGCAGTAGCAGGCAAGTAGATGGTAAACCCTGGATTCAATCCGAAGAAGTGGCGTAGCACATCTGGCAGCACCTGGCGGATCTCAAGTATAAAGCAGGCGAATAAACACATTGAAAATTAATAAGGAACACAGCACTGCACCAGATGCAGTGGTATGCTAACTACGTTGCTAAATAGATTGCAATATGCTAACTAGACCATCTAAAATATATTCCTGCTTTCATGAACTGTGTGAACCAATGCCTTTAATTTTCAGGTTGAGCTTGATTTCTGATTATTTTTGTCACATCATATTTCAAAGATTTTGTGTTATGATTACATATGATTTACTAAAAATAACAGATCAATGAAAAGATGCAGAACTTACTGTGCTTCACTTTCCATTCATTTATTACATTTTCCTAAGTCTTTCATTACAACAACAAAAAAAAAAGGGCTCTATTCACACTAGAAAGGCTGCCTACCAGTTCAGTGAGAAGAAGGCAAGCAAAGAGTTATTCTATACCCTGCTAACATATTCACATAAAACTCATCCAATTTTGTTAAGACCTTTTGTGGAGAATCAAATGTTAGTGAAGATTGTATTGTAATTCCTCTTGCTGACCTGAAAGTCACACAGCTGGATTCAAGTAGGCCAGAAATACGTGCTTTATAGAAACACCTTGTGGTTGGGGTTTTTTTTGAAGCTCTGAAATTTTATACCGCTGACCCTGCCCTCCGTACCAATAACCGAGTCTCTAGTAGGAACTTACGGCAGAAGACAATTTGTCGCAACTGTCAAATAGCTGGAGGAAGGAAAGATCCACCTTGTTTCGTCAATACTTCTACGTTTTCCTTGTAACGGGGCAAGAGTTACACACTGCTCATTAGACCTGAGAGATTCTGGGGTTTGGGACATAATCAAAATTTAAATACCCTGGAGGAAAATCATTTGCTGCTTGATTTCAACAGCACCTTTTGAAGTCAGTATAAAAACGTTCATCAGCATCAATGAGATTCAGATTAGATCCTTGTTTCATAGTCAGCGGTAATATAACATAATTGGCGGGTCAACATCATCTTTTGCAAGTCATAGGAATTTGTGGAAAGCCATGTCGACAGCAATCTCATTTATTGTAGCAGCAGCAGCACCCCAGTGCTCTTCACAGCCTTACGAGCATGCGTGTTGTATCGTTTGCATCCCTCCTAGATGCTGCTAAACCCTGTCCCATACTACATGGGAACACGTCGCAAAACACTCACCGCACATTTCACTGGTGGGTGCTGGTAGAAGGGGCTGTAGCATTTCTGATAGTGGAGATCACTAAGATACAAGAAGGAAATGCAGGTATTGCATAATAACATTTTATATGTCAGTTACTTTTAATTCTCAGTGTTAATGACGATGGTGAAGTAACTGGTAGTGGTACTTCGCATCACATATACGGTAACAACATCAGGAAATTAATGTGCGTTCTGTGGAGAATCTCCCCATTACTTATGCCTTTCCATTTATTGCGTAGACTTTATAACAAAACGTATAAAAAGGTATTTAAATAATAACTTTTCCAATATAACATTCCACATATTAAACTGTGCATTGAATGAGTAGGACAGGTCCACACTAAGAGCTAATAAGAAAAGGAGCTCAGGTCCTAAGATTGATACCCATCTTGTCAGGAAAAAGAAAAATATAAATCATAGTGATTTTTGACTAAGCAGCGCTCCGGCCAGCCTTGTGAAGTCCATTCTATGACTCCGCGCTGGTGGGTAAGATGGCAGCTAAGCAGGGCTTGAAAACTGCAAGACAGTGAGGCCACCTTCTTTTATATCCACTCAGGATTTAATTCAGTGCTTCTGTAGAATGCTGTCATTTAATGCAAGCAACGCGGACACAGGTGTCACGGACCGTATTGTTCAGAGGTGTTACTCTGTACATGTGAACAGCAACGCGCTGACACCGGAGCACGTTTCAGCACGGTAACTAAACAGGGTGTGTGTGGAGTGTGAGGCATCAGAACTAGCAAAACGAGCACAGCAGGTTTCTGTCACACATGAGAAACAGCCAAATATCAAGGGCAAAACACTTCTCCTGCACATACCTGACAGCACACAAATGCGCAGACCATAAAACTCCAACCAGATACTGTAGGAACCCTCCCCCAAAAATGGTGGCGGTGGAAGCAAAGTAGAAGGATAAGACTGATAGGGTGTTCATAGTCACCCGTTATCACCCAGGCAATTTTCGGAAGTGAAGTCCTACGCCTTTGAATGCACGTGCACTTCCCCCAGAAGCTCAAGGGCAGCCTACTCCACATAGACCGCCCAACCCCGTACAGCACATCCATTCCTCTGCAGCTCAGCAGCACCAGGTAGGACTAGTCACCAGAAGACAGGCAGGTCAAAGAGCAGAACATTAACCAAGGTCACAGGGGACTTGTTATTTCTGAGGCAGTTACTTACTTTCCATGTGTCTTCACTTAAGTCATTCGACTTCTCTGGGCCTTTTTATTTCTTCTTGGTTGGGCTCCTCCAGTTGCTACCAGGACTTCAGCTATGGTCCCCATTTTATATGTTTAGAGCTTGGTTGAGGCCTCTGGGCACAACGGTATTGCTAGCGCTGATAGACGATTCCCACAAATGAGAGAAGGAGGAACGACACGAGTACGTCTCGCTGTAGCAAGTCCCACTCTCAGAAACTCTAAGAAGAGGAGACAGCCTCAAAGAGAGATTGCAGCTGCAACAGCATAAGGATGAAGAATCAAGGGCTTGGCGAAAAGGGTAGAAATGGTAGCTTATTATTTTCAATGATAAAGGCTGCGAAGACACTCAAGTTTAAATAATCTTTGGATGTGCAGCTGTAGGGAGAGTTAATACGGAGTTCCCATTAAAAATCTCTCAGGAGATCTTGTAAGATTAAGTAAAATTAGCCCAAAGGCCCAAATCCTACCTGCAACCCAGGCACCATCCACTGAAGTTAAAAAGCCCCTGAAGAGCGCGTGGCCCAGCCGCGTGGTCCGGGAGTCGCCCCGTGCCTGTCGGCCCCGCTCCACACCTCCCGCCCGCCCTACCCGCTCCCTGCAGCTCTGCTCCCGGCCGCCGGGCCAGCTGGCTCGC
>NW_010525519.1:0-31234 GCF_000687285.1 Phaethon lepturus | reverse complement strand
TTGTGAAGTCCATCCTTCTCCCGCAGGTTGAGCCACTTGTAGCAGTACAAATTTTTATCCAGAGTTTTAGCATCTTATCTTCACTACCACTAGTCACAGAAATCCTGTTCTAGGAATTTTTATCCATATATTTTTCCTGAGTTATGCCTCATTTCTGAATGGCACGTTGGGGAGTTCTGCCCTTCCATTGTCTTTGTGTGGAGCTAATGAAAGATATTATAGTTTCTACAATCTTCATCCTTAGCAAGCTCCTCTCTGCTATGGACCTCTGCATTTTGCTCTCTGTAATCTTGGACATATTTTGCAAGATATGAAATAAGGGTTCTAATTATTCAAAATTCTTTAGAAGAAAAAAAAGCATTTTAAAAGAAATCAAGTCCTCTGCTAACTGAGTCAGTATTCTGATAAAATACAAACTGTCACTGCATGTCTCAAGGGAAGACAGCTACTGGGTTAAGTCTCCATCCCCATGATGAAGAGGTACAATTTCAAGTGAGATAGAACTACATCTAAAAGTGAATTTAAAAAAAAAGTCACGTCCAGTGTCCTTAAGAGCATATGATGTTTTTGTACAATCCTGTCCTGAACATGTTGTGCTTTACAAAATCTATGATTTCACAATCAACAGAAGCAATACAAAATGAAAATTATAATGAAAAAATCCCAACCTGTTGCATGGATTGGCATAGGAAGAATGCATTTAAAAATAATACATAGAAAAAGAAAAAAATCACAGGTAGGACATCTTGCCCCAAAATGCAATAATAAAAGCAAGAAAGAAGGAAGGAACTCCTTAAAATAGTGCCTCTTCTAGACTTCTTAAGTAGGAACTAGACTACTATTCTGAAATACTAGATCCAAGCTATAGTGTTCCTCCAAGACTGAGACTCTTTTCTATAATTATATTAATGGATAAATTATGTTTAATCAGCGCAATGTTATTCTATATATTTACACTATAACTTACTGCTGGAGGCTGGATACAGTTAAAAACCAAAAGTCACAGCAGACATCTTTGACTAATCTCACATTTCAATGTCTTTAGTTTGACAGGGTTTTTTTTTTATTCATAAATTATAAAATAGTGAATATTCACTGCAAAGAAAAAGATACTAATTGATAGTGGGGAAGAATTTAATGACCATGTACTCACAGGTTTGGACATATTAATACCTAAGAAGATGGAATAAAATGTGAAACCTGGTTTTTATATTTATTACAAAAAAATGCTTTCTTCAGCCTAGCGGAAAACTCTCCCTTCCCTTCCCTTCCCTTCCCTTCCCTTCCCTTCCCTTCCCTTCCCTTCCCTTCCCCCAACTCCTTCAAAAAAGGAGGTTTTAAAAGAGATTTAAAAAAAAAAAAAAAAATAACAAATGGTGACATTTCTTTTTAAAATACTGAAACACTTATATTTCTTATTATTATTTCTCTATACTAATTTTTACTTAAATACATTATAGTATATATATGTAACACAAAATAATGAAAATGTTGCAATAAATGTGTAATGAAATACTTTAAAATATTTATTATATCTATTATAAACTATTTTGGCTTACTCTAAATGTTTATATATAATGACAAAATTAAACTCTGTATGAAATTAGTGGACTTAAAACTATATAAGGGGACATTACTGAACAAATAAAATCCATATTACTTGTTTTGGCAATTATTCTGTTAAAAATACTGCAAAAAATAAATCTTTTGTTGCATTTTTTTAAGAAAACATTTCTGTAAAATATTTTCACCCAGAGTTCTGTCTTTCTGTATCTGTTTTTCAGTTCAAAGAACTAGTAATAACAATTTTTTTTCTACTGTGTTATATCTACTCCTATTAAATATTTGCCATTATTTTCTCTTTCGTATACAGCCACAATCAAAATTTTATAGAACTTAGAAGGTTTTTTGAGGTACTAAAAAAAGTATTTTGCATTAAGTTAGCATTTTTACTAACTTCCTAGGAACAGTTGTCTGATTTAAGTTATGACTTTGATAGGTGAATTACAGAAATCCATCTAAAAACATTTGTATGTTTTGTATCTAACAAAAGAATATAAACTCCAGTTGAGTTGTAACATACTCTATTTGCTCTGCAGTCAGAAGAGCTTATGAATCAGCACAAATCAGAATATGGTCAGAGGCAGTTGAAAGGACATCTCTGCAATTAGGCTATGTTGTAAAATAAAAACTATTAAAGCTTACTGTTGTGATTAACTGCAATTAACTTGTCTTCTATACACTAGTCTTCAAAATATCTGAACCTATCTAGGATCAGTTTTCCTTCACTCTACTGTCCTTGCATTACTTTTAAGTTTTTTTGAGGTTAATGTAAGTCTTTTATTTTTCAAATTAGCTTTTTATCTAAATTATAAATTGGCAGTTGCATATATTACATTATTTAGACATCAAGATAAGACTCATACATGGAACTTTATAAAGTGGCATTTTTTCATCATGTCCTTCAATTTATTTTTTTTACTTCTGTTTTCAGTTGAGAACAGCAGAGCAAAAGCTATTCATTTTCATTGACTTATCTTAGTTAATGCAAATTTGGTCCCTGGTAATTATGGCAGTAGAAAAGACCATAGAAGAGCTAGTTAGAACATATCTTTTCTTTCAGAATACCTGGTATCACCAATTTTAAAACAGACTTAATGAGCTGATACAATTAGTAGTCTTCTTTCTTGCCATCCTCAGGTTATATGTAATTACATAACTACCTCACAAAGTTAATGGGTCACCTGTAACACCACTGAAAGTAGTTAGATCTGATAGGTAAATACCTTGGAGTCTGCAGATCAAAAACATAAGTACTAAAGTCAACACCCACTTGAATGAGCTGTGCATCTTCGAACCTTATTTGCAATGTCAATTTAAAAAAAAAATAAAATAAAAGAGAAAGCCACTGTGGGATTTTCATGAGTAAAAAGGTTATTTGGGCTGGGGAATTATACTGGCTCTGGCTAGAATGGGGCTAACTTTTTTCATAGCAGCCACATAGTTCTGTGTTTTGGAAAGACAGTGCTGACAACACACCAGTGTTTTGAGTATTGCTGAACAGTGCTTGCACAGCATCAAGGCCTGCTCTGCTTCTCACTCTCTTCCCTGCCCAGTGATGTAGGCTGGGAGTGACCCAAATTGACCAAAGGTATATTCCATGTCACATGATGTCATGCTCAGCAACAAAATCTCAAGGAACGGAGAAAACAGGGATGTTTGTGGTTATGGAGTTTATCTTCCAAGAAACTGTTCCATGTGCTCAGGTCCTGCCTTCCAGGAAGGGGCTAAACACCTGCCTGCCGATGGGAAGTAGTGAATAAATTCCTCTTTTTGCTTTGCCTGCACATTCAGCTTTTGCCTCACCTATTAATTTGTCATTTTTTTCACCTTCATGAGTTTTCTCCCAACCCTGTGGGAGAGGGGAACGAGAGGCTGGGTGAGTGCTTGAATACTGTCTGACATGATAAAGATAAAGCATAACTTGTATTTTCAGTGAGTGTACCACAGTCTTTTGGGGAATTTGATGCTGGTATTGAAGCTTGACCACTGTGTGGCTAGGAAGGATGGTGTTTGAAGGCTGCCAGCTGGACACTGTAGCTTGGTATTTGCTTATTTTGTAAAATATCAACAGCTGGTTCATAAAGCAATGCATAAGGACCTACAGTAAGTGTCATCCAGTCCGCCTCACTCCAATTCAAACCCTCTGAACAAAAAGATATTAAGTTTGATGCACAGCAAGTAATTTTATCCAGAGTACCTTTACCACCCTAGAGATGGTGAGTCAACTCTCAACTCCAACGCAGTCACTTCAATGCAGTGACATGCAATGCACCTTTAGGAAATTCTGAATGTAAGGTGAGTTTAAATGGCAAAAAGGAGGCTCACATTAGTGGAGGGAAATTTTTTGGTGGAGCTCATTTATCACTCATAACGCTTAAGCAGTTCCATTTTATATCTGACTGGTATTCTTTTATGACTGGTAGACTTTAAATAATGTTGAAGTTTCTGTTGTTTTTTCTTGAAGACAACAAGAAAAAACAGACAACAAGGTTTGTCTTGTGCAAACCCAGGAGCAAAGGAAAGCATCACCAGTTTTATGCTCTAGTTCGTAAATGCATGCTCAATGGCCAGTGCTTGAGACTTCAGCCTACAGATGTCAGTCAAGACATCTGTAAATCAAAGGCAAGAACAGAGTAAGTTCTCCAAGGCATATCTTCTTTTGTACATATATCATGGTTTAAAGTTGAAATGTGAGCTCCCTTGTCTTTGGCTTCATTTGAAGTTTGAGCCCTGGATCTGTGTCTTCTCCCTTTTCATTTCCTATTCACTTCCTGCCTGTGCCACCTCTGCCCTGGGAAGGTTTGTTGCATGCTGTTGCCCAGGTTATATCTTTGCATCATATAAATATATAACTTCCAGGCTGTGACAACTTGACTGCATGTTTACACAACATTATTCATTTAATTATTAAGTTCTTTCTTGAATACATATCAAAAGTATTTTTCACTGATACGTTTTCTACATAGCACTCAGGGTGATACAGACTGACTACTTACACCTGTTCTTTATTTCTGTGGCATTTATCTCCCCTATCCCCAACTGCTTTAACCTCGTGTTTGTACATTATGTTATCATGACCCATATCATTGCTTTGTAAGCATACATAAATTGTAAAATCTCATCTTTCACATGGCAACCAAACTGAATGTCACACAAATTATATAAAAAAATAAATGTTATAATTCATTCTTAGATGGTCTTTTAAAGAATAAGATGGAATTAAGAAGGGGCAAGTGCAAGGTGTTTTTCTTAGATGGTAATGGTCAATTGCACAATCACATCATGGGGGACAACTGGTTAGGCAGCTGTTCTTCTGGTATGGACCTGGAGGGAATAGATCACAAGCTGAACATGAGCTACCAATGTCATGCCCTCTGCAAAAGGGAAATATTGTTCTGACATATTTAAATATCAGTATAACTTACATGAAATGTGAATAAACTTTCGAATCTTGTCAACCTTATTAAGATTTTAGCTGGAGTATTGTCGTCAGTTTGGACTATTGCAGTTAAGAAAGATGTGTACAAATTGGAGACGATACTGCAGATAGCTGTGAGAATGATCAGGGTTCTAAACGCATGACCTAACAGAAAACAATGAAAAAACAGCCCCTGTGTTTGAAAGGTTAGACAGTTGGGAAATTAGAATTTTCTGTTTAGTTCATACTCAAATAAATCTATGTGTCTATATTATCATACAGATGGCTTCTTTTAATGGGACTTCTTTTGTTAAATAATCCCCCTTCTCGGGAAATGAGTAACCATTGTTATATACAAAAATAAATATCAGTATAATCTGCTACATACTTCTCAAGGTCCTACATTAATCAGGGTTTGTAAATGTAATCAACATGAAAAAAAATGCCTCTCCTAATTAGATAGTTTTCTGTCCTTTCAAACATTACCAATATATTTGGAAGATATCAAACAGAATGTTGGATGATAAAACAAAGCACAGACTATAAAACACTGTCTGTGTGTACTCTTAAAGCAGCTGTAACTTCTAGAAAGACATAACTGGTTTTCATCCATTCCCCAACAGACCTTTGGTTATCTAAGGGATATTTTCCTGTCACATTTCCTGTCTTGATCACTTTCTGCTCAGTCTCTAGTGCTGTTGAGAAAAGTTAAAAACTTTTTTTATATAGAAGGAAGATGTATTTTGCTCTTGAAAACCAAGTAGATTTCTGAATCCTGGCCTGAGGATCAATCTAATAAACTGCATCCTAAAAGCTAAAAAGCTGACAGCAATAAAAATGAAGTGGAAGGGCTTATAAATTGTAAAATATGAATGCTATTGTCACACACATACTTAAAAGTGCACACACATACACAGTTTTGTTTTATCAAAACGTGTATATATATGTATGAACACATTATGAACACTTTATGAACACATAGAGTTCAGCTATTGTATCTCAGGATACATAACTTCCTAAAACTTTCATTAATGGGAAACCACCGAGCTCTTTGACACTTTTCCTTCAATTTCTTTTTTTTTTCTGTAGCTGCTCCACTGAAAGAATTTCTTTCATGTACTGGAATACAAGCATACATTTTCATGCAGCTGTTAAAATCTGAACCATTATTGCTCTCTGTTATTATGAAGGCAATATCCCCTTGCATACAAATCTGTTCTCTTCCAAATGCTTTACTTAAACGAATCAATATAAACTCTTCTAAATGAAATCTATATATAAGAACTTATTTGTATTATTCTGTCAGTTATTTCTGTTTAAACTTGAACCCTCAGAACCTGTTTATTCCAGTGGATGTTATATTAAAGACAAAAATATCATCACAGCAGTGGCATTTTGCTGATGTATTATACTATTTTATCACTAGAAAAATAATTTTGGTGATATAATACTAGGGCAACGCCACAATGACAGTTCATTACTTACTAATAATTCTGGCTAAAGTAAGTAGGTTGCAATTCTTCCAAAGTTATAATAAAACATACCTTTCTAAGTGTGTGGCTTAAAAAGAGGTACCCATGTAAAAAAAAAAAAATAAAAGAGTAATATGAAAATATGAGTTCTATATGCTTCAAACATCCCTTCACAATTCATGGTCTGAGATAATACCTGGACTTTTTGTTGCATTTAGAGACTATTCTGTTTAAACAACGTAATTTTGGGATTTTGATATCCCAGCTGTAATGAAATATGATCTATGAGGATTGAAAAAGACAGACATCTCTGATAACTCAGATCAATATTTCTGCACATAGTGAATACACCAGGATTAGTTGTGGTACAAGGGCTTCCCACAGCATAAACCCATCATGCATCAGCTCTGAACTGCAGGGAGAATTTTTAAACAGCAGTTCATTCCTAAATATTCTGCCTGAAACGGAGAGCAACTAACACAAAAAAGGAAGGTGGCGTGAGGTTGGGTTTTTTAATTTATGTATTATCTTTAATATAGAAGCTCTCCAAAAGAAAGTGGACTATAATTATCAAATACATTGGGTTTATGTGTCAAGGTGTGTGCAGGGGTGACCTCCTGGCCTCTGTGAGGAGAGGCTAGGCCTGCCCTGTGCCGAACACAGCCGGTTCCAGCTGGCTCCAACTGACCCACCACAGGGCACAGCTGAGCCCTGCAGCCAAGGTGGTGATGCCTGGGGAAAGTGTATTTAAGAAAGGGTAAAATTCTGCATGGCAGAGAATAGTGAGGAAAATAAAGTGCAGAAACAGCCCTGCAAACACCAAGGTGAGAGAAGAAGTAAGGGGAGGAGGTGCTCCAGTGTGCAGAAGCAGAGATTCCCCTGCAGCTTCTGGAGGAACCTATGCAGGAGCAGGTTCATCCAGAAGGACTGCAGCCATTATTTAAAATGATGTTCATGTTTGCAGCCTTACAAAATTAATGAAAAAAATCAAGTTTTATTATTTGTGGTAAGAGCTGTTGGTAGATTTGCTTATTTTTTAAAGATGCCATTAGAAAATGATGTGTGAGTGCAGCCTGCCGTGGTGCATTAACCAACTAGGCATCAATTTCCTTGGCAGTAGTAAGAAAAACCATTACAGGAAAGATAATGCAGATAATAATCTGGAGGGAAAACCTGTACAAAGGAAAAAGGAAAGAGTATGTAAATACTCAACCTCTGGGAGCTGTGAAAGCAGGAGAATGGATGGAAGCTCGATGTGTTGTAGAACTAACTAAATTACTAGGACAAAAGCGTTCATTGTCTCTGTAGGGAATTCCTACTTTGGTTTTGTTGGCTGTAGGAAATTTCATAATAAAGGAGAACGACTTTTGTTAGCAGGGACTTTTTCTGAGTGAGTCAGAACATCATCCACAGTCCATCTTTTCAGCATTTTTACATAGTGCCATATATGAATGTGGACATATCTTAAAATAAATTAATCCTTAGACAAAGATTTCTGTAAGTCAAACTAACTGAAAATTGAGATGGGACTACACTTTACTGAAAACTTGATTTTATATAAGGGTATAAGATGTAGGCCTTATTTTGGCCTTACTTCCTGAGTGTCTGGATCTTTTCACATTGCAGCCTGAGTCTGATTCCTACCGATATTGTGGAGGTAATGTACACAGTAAAAGTTTCCATGCTTATGTGCTTGTCTTCACTTAGATGCCATGGAATCTATAAATATTAAGAAACTCTTTAGCCTGTTCTAGGGGAAAACAAGTCCAAGTCAGAATTGATTTGAATGTCTGAAAGGAAGTTTCAGAACAGAGGGAATTGTTTCCTACGTCTATTACCAATCAAAGGAAGATTTTATTAAGAGGATGGTCTTAAAGACCTTTGCCAACCTTAACAATTCTGAGATTCTGTGATTTAGATATGGTTTGCTTTGCTGTTACTTGACAGTGATTGTTACAAGATTTTTCAGGGGTTGTTTTTTTTGTTGTTGTTTGTTTATTTTAACTGAGACATTACTTTTGGCTTTGGACTTTTAATAAAACATAACTTTGTCTACACTGTGGCCTTTGCCAACACATGCCCCAGTCAGCTCTCATTGTCCCTCATTGAATCAGTTCTAATTTACATCTGTTCTATCATGTCCCTAATTTGTCTTTCACAAAGTCATGGCACATAGCTTCATTAATCATGCCAAAATTTCTAACTTTCAAAGTTTCTATTGATAGCTTGGGTGCTGATGGGGTGGATTTTAGTGCTGAGATTCATCACTAGTGTTCCAGTGTTTTTGGAATTCTGCAGAGATGTGACTGCTTTTCATCATGCAGACATTCACTCATTCATTGACCTACTTGAAGAGGAGTCATAAGAATGTCACACATATTTATGGGAAAGAGTTTCTCATCTAAAGCTTGAATGCATTATTTATAATTACTGTTTTTATTAATTATGTTAATGTTATATTGTTGTTGTGGCTGTCAATGTTGTTGTTATTTTTCCCAAAAGTTAAAATAAAGATCTAGGAATCAGAATTGCTACCTTCTACACTTCCAGTGGGTAACCATGAGCACATTGCTTAGAACTTGTTGTGGGTCAGGTTTTTTCTGAGTTTAGACAACAGTGTCTAAAAATTTATCTCTGCTAAGAAATGAGACCATGCCACTAAATACAGAACAGGTATCCATCTGCCATAGTAAGGATGGAAAAGAAAAATATCTGGTTTGAATATGCAGAGCATAATAATTCTGTTTCCTAATTTACCTGTACTTCATTTTGCATGCTCCCTGTATTCTTTGTGCATGTCTCAGGATGTAATTAAATTTAAAAAATGAAATCTGATTATGTGCATCACACTTAAAACGTGCAAAACCACAGACAGGAGTTAGTTCTTTCTAATTGTGTATTTCATCAGGAAACGGCAGAGATAAAAAGTGCTTAACTCTTTGCTCTCTAACTTTAATAATGTATTCTGGAGTACTATAGAGTAATCTGCCTTCTCCCATAAGCTTTTGCACACATTTCATGGAGAGGAATACCTCTTTTTTTTAGATGTCTAATTTCTTTACATGTTCAAATGAAACTTCTCTTCAAGTTTCTTATTCAACCAGCCAGAGGTAGAGGGAAATATTGTATAAAATAGAACTTTGTCTTTAATTTATATACACAGATGCATAAACAGCCAATGGAAGAGTGGAAGTTTATTACTTTGATTATAGAACACAATTTCTGAAAAATATTTATAAGGTCAAATTGAACCTAATTATAAGCGCATCAGTGAGAAACACAATTGAAATCTAAGAAAGAGAAAAATTGAAGTGATAGTCAGTAAACTTCAATTCTTTTTTAAGAATTGTTTAATAGTTAAGTTTCTATGTTAGTTACGTGATCTGAAATAAACCATGTGTTGATTAAATGTCTTTTTCTGGAAATATACTGTTCATATGAGAAATGGGGAAAGAATACTAAAACTGGGAAAGCTAATAGCAGCCTCTCAAAACCTTACTGTATAATCATCTTGTCTGTAAATATAGACTAATACGAATATAAACCTCATGAGATATTAAAATGGATATTACTTAATTTGTGAAATGTGAATTATGTCACAAACCCCACATTTTATTTTCTTTACCTTGCTCACTCATATTGCATGAATTTATTCTTTATCATGTCTGAAATCCATTACCATGTTACTCACAGCAAGTATTCACCAATTATATTTTTTATTTTCTTTCCCTGTAAGATATTGACTCTATATAAGAAGTCATCACAAATTTCATGTGGAATTTCAGCATTTTTCACACTTTGAAAATTAAGTTTTCAAGGTACATCTTATATTTGCTATGGAGACACAGTTTACACCTTCTCAAAAAATGATAACTTTTTTCATTCTATATTTTTCTGTACTCTAGTATAGCAGCAAACGGAGATGCAGACTAGTCTTTAAGGCTGATTTTAATGTAATGCAAAACACAGTATGGCTATGTACATTTATGAATTTTTTCACTGACATTTGTTCATCAGAAATGATGGTTCTAAACTGCAGTAGTACATGGAAAGTTCATATGATCTGCTAATTTTATCAGAGGAGAATGGTTTTAATCTTTCTTCACTGATTAAAGACTCTCTGTGCTTAGATTATGCTAATCCGTCTCACCTATGTAAAGTTAGACAAAATGAGGTATTGAGCAGTGAGGTTTACTAGACAGAATTTCAACATGGCTTTTGGAAAATAATCATAACTAAATAATTCATTTTACAAAGATTGCCAATACCAACTCAGAGAATGTGAGTATTACCTATTCGGATGATACAGATGATATCTTTGGCACAATTATATTGTAATAGCTCCAATTTTTTTTTAAAAGAAAGTGCATCTAATCTTTCGGGGCCATCAAAGGGACTGAATTTAAATCAGGAGTTCCTCATCAATGATATAACGAGTGAAAAAGAGCAGGGTGTGTGTTGGTAAAATTAACAGCTGCTGTTGCACTGAGAGAAGTATAAATAGTAATCAGCACAGAGAAATCCATCAAAAAGACAGGGACAGATTGATGTGGGGATAGTAACATTTGATTTAACTGAGTACTACATAAGTAAAAGTCTTTGGTGTGTTTCTGAAAAAGAGTAAAGAGTATGATAAAGGCTGAAGGATTTGTAGAAATTTAAAACCCTTGAACCAGTATGGGCTGGTTAAAATTCCCAGTGAAGAGCTTTTGAAAAGCAGTGTTAAAGGATAACCTTAACCACAATGGAAAACAGAGGATTTACTGAAGTTAAATGGAAACTTCTTCCACCTTACTTCGGTTTTAACCAAAATAGATTTATTTTGTCATATTATTAGAGTCTGAAATGGATATAGAGGACCATATATTACTCTGTTTCCACTGTTGCACACTTTAGTATCTCTGCAGAAGTTGTTTAAATGTCATTGGTTTTATACCAACGTAACAAAGTGGGTTTGGCTGATGCTGAAGTATGACATTTGTAGATGACTCCTCAGGACCTATGTTCTTCAGCTTGGTGAACATTAAATAGTGGACTTCCATCCATATAGCTTTTCTGAAGAGTAATTTTTTCATTTGTGGGGCCACTTATTGAAAAATACTGAGTCAGATTCTTGCTTCCATCATTTTATTGATTATGTAGGTCCTACCCTCTTGAATATTTACTATAATTTTCCAATGTCTACTTTGGGAACAACACTTTATACATACTGTATAAAATAATACATGCTGTGTTAATGCTGTTCTCCATGCTTTTTACTGCATGACCAGAGCCTGTTTATAACTTATGCAGGATTAAAATCAGTGTCAAACATATGCATTGTCAGTTTGGACAAAGGACTAAAATGGATGAAGTTCTCTGGGTATAAATAACAACCTAACTTCACAAACATGGGTCATAAACCTAATCCAGCTGTTTCAAACTTATATGAACTTGAAAACAAATCATGAAGTTGTCAATTGCTTCAAATAGGAAATAATTAGAGACATAAATAAAAGTAAAGCAGGAAAATAACTCAAGGCAGCATCTTTTAATAGACTTACAGACAACCTCTCCAAAAAATATCTCCATCATACAATTTTACAGGTAACCAAGGTGCAGAACTGGTAAGTGAAATTAGAAGATAAAAAAGTCTAGTCAATAAAAATCTGAGAGCAATATTAGATATTGAGAATAAATTCAGAACAACAGAGGCTGGGAAAATATTGTATTTTTATAATTAACATCTAGCATAGTAAAAGTATTTTTTAACATCTTGTAGGCTCCTATTGATCACGGAACTCAGCATGATGATACTAAGCAGAAAATACAAATAAAACTTCTTAACAAGTGTAAGTGCTGATCAGACTATAAATTCAAAGCAATGTATGGTAACGCCTAAAGCGTTTACATTCAAGGGTGTTACTACTGTGTTATTTATCAAAATTAATTAACTTTGCCAGAGAAGATGCAATATCCAACAAGTTTCTAGAACTAGTTAATAAAATGTCAGCCGTAGTGGGATTTATCTTCATAAAATACTTCACTGCTCAGATATTAATATCACCCAAACAATCAGTCAAGACTGAGACAGCTCTAGTATAATTAGGTGGAAGTGCTGGATAAATCTGTTAGTACTAAATCATATTGAGAGAAAATAGATTCCAGGTATCACATATACCACCAGCAGATATTTTCTGAACTGAACCCCAAACATGAATTCAGCTATAAGAATTTAAATACAAACATAAAGTAATGTCAGATATGCATTTTCCTTTATAAAAGACAAGGCTTTTAAGATGAAAATAGCAACCAAAAACTGGGGACAATGAAGTCATTCAATGGATGACTTTATAAATCAAGATACAGCACTTGATAACATCTGAGAAACTTGTTTGTGAAATATCATCACAAAAATTATTACATTCAAATCTCTTGGTATATTTTATTTTCAGATGCATAAAAGGATAATATGACACTGCAGGAGAAGAAAGTAACAGGAGGAAAAAAAGAAACAATATTTCATAGAGACAAACACAGAAGGAGTAGGATATTATCAAAGCACGTGTAGATGATGTCTTGTTGGCAAATGATCTGTTTAAGCAAACTCAGGAATTTAAGATCTGTTAGAGAGGAGTATTTGTCTCTTTTAATAATAGTTAAAGAACAAGTGGTGATATTCTGCTGAAACTCTGAAAGTTTACAGAACAGAATAGTTATACTGGATATCTCAGTGGCAAGCAGTGAGCTAAGATCAAAAGGTATAATTTGAAATGGAAACTCATACCTACATGTTTCACTCAGGGATCAGAATTAGTTTTCATAGGCTATACACCTGAACAGTAAGCCTCGATATATTGTGAACATCAGGGGTGACTATTTTAAAAAATACCTAAGTGCTAAAGGAAGAGACCACAGAAAATCTCAGAAATGCCGGGAGATTGAAAAAAATATGAAAAGATAGTAAGATTCAATAAGTGGGCATATTATATATATTTTTTTCCCTCATGCTTATACATTTTAAAATATATTAATAAATAGATTCTTCACTCTTTAGAAACTACTTGCTGATGTAGCTCAAATTAACACTTTATTTGTCCATAATCTCATTAAAAATCTTTTCTGCCATGTAATGGGAACAGGTAAAGTTCAGCTTTTAACTATGGAATAATTTTTATTCTGTGGTGCTAATAGACTAACATTAGCTACCACAGCCCTGATACAAATGTTAAAGAAGTCCAGTGGGAGCCTAACCTTTAACACAAATGAACTGTGACTCCAGACTTAAAAACAAAGGCAGAATTGTTCTCCACATAGCTTCAGATACAATAAAGAGTATAAAAATACATTACATGACATTTTATATTTACATAAAATGTAGTAAAATAAGTTAACAAGTCTCCAAGCAATAAGTGAAGAACCCAGAGAAATTTCTATTCTAATTTTGTCTTGTAAGAAAGACATGAGAAAATTAAAAAGTCACCCAGAGGGAACTGAGAGACTGAAATTATCAAAGAAGCAGTGGAAAGTAGTTGACGAAACAAATGAGAGAGAAAACAAAAGTGCAAGTTAGGATAGAAAAAATTCTCAATAATATTGATTTTTGGGTTTACTTGCCACTAGACCTTTGGCCATAAATGGAAAAAATCCATTTTGGCTCTTTCTGCAATATATTCTAGCCATGGCATCTTACATCTTCACCTAAAGAAGTTTGCTTTAAAGGTTTAGCCCAGAAGAAACAAACGTGGTGTGAAGAATAATCTGCAGTGTATAGAGTGACAATAAAGGTTTGAACACACTTATGATAATAATATAGGAAAAGAAAACCAGTGCACTCATTTCTATTTTAAAAGACAGGATAACAGGGTACTTGGTACTTGGTGTTTGGTTTTTTTTTTTTCCCATTCCTAGAAGCTCTACACATTTTATTATTAATAAAAAATAATAAACATAAAATAAATAAAAAAGCAAAACCAAAAAAGCCCAACCTCCTTCTTATCAAGTAGAAGAGTACCAGCACTACTCCAAAACAAGTGTTTTAATTTTTGTAGATAAATGTATTTTCAGAAACAGTAAGTCCCAACAGAGACTGCAATGGTGAAGTGTGAATCAGAAAAATATATTGAAAGGAAAAAAAAAAGTAGCTGTGAGTTTTGGATCTTTTATTAGATTTCTTCAGTGGATTGCTCTTCAGCTGAATGAAGAGCAGCAGAAAGCTTTACATAAATTCTGTCCACAGATGAGGTTTCTTCACCTTCATTGAACTCTTCCCTGTACCACAAAAGCTTCATTTAGATTACTGAGGCTAAAATTCAGATATAGTAACTACTGTTGCTATATGAAATAGCATTTGTAACATCATTACAGGCAATTACCTAACGACCTATGTCAAAGTAATGTTACAGCCCATTAAATAAAGTAAAAAAGTTTTACTCAGCAAACGTTATTTGAGACTTCAGTTAATCCTTTTTGCTACATACGTCTCATTATTAAGAAGATGGCCACATATGATCCTTGAAGTACAGAAGAAAATAAATTAATAAAATATCACATTACAAGGTAAAATAGACATCATATTTTTCCAACTTTATCTTTTGTTTGGAATTCTTCTATGTACAGACTAGGACATTTCAGGCATCAGTATTTATATTACTGATAGCAGAGATAATAGCAATATTTTTAATTTACACTTTGATTTTCATCCATGTTCTCAAACTTTGGTAAGGAAAGTAAGCTATTTTACCCTATTTTACTTCTAAGTCACAGAAGAAACTTACAGAAAACACTTATTGTCCAGGTCGCATCAGAAGTGAGGCATAATCTGGAAGTGAGTTTTACAGTGTTTACTGGTTAGAAAGTTACCTTGGCATGGTCCAGGCTCTCTGACACCGCAAAACTACTCTGTGTTAGCTTTAACCTTGTTCTTTTCTTTGTTTGCTAGCTGTTTTTAATCACACAGAATGATGTCATACTGATGAAAGTACATCTCTCAAGAAAAACTAAGGGTTTGATTCATGACAGAAGAAAGAGATGCCATATTTACTGCTGGATGATTTAGGATTAAGTGAAGGATAAAACATGTTCATCATAACGCTCATTGCCAGACCTTACTCAGCTTGCACTGTTGTACAAAGTAGTCTATCAGAGTTGGTAAAACCTCACTAAGTCTAACATGGTAAAGACAACATTAAATTAGCTCCTCATTGCAGAGCAGTTTCACCCATACTGAGCAAGGAAATAATTTCAGAGCCAAAACCTTTCTTATATATTGTCCAGTGCTTTTTTGTACTACAGTGAAGTAGTAGGTCTTAAATCCCAGATCAATATGAGAGGAAAGATAGTTAACTTAGCACTCCTAGATCTACAGTCCTGCCATTATCACTACCATGTAAAGCATTAGCATATTGCAATGGGAAATCACAACTCCCACAGCCAAAGATTAAAATACTGCAGACACAAATAAATAATACACAATAAATCCCAAATGGCAATGACCAGAATAAACTACCGTAGCACTAGATTCCTTTTTTAGGTATCTGACCATTTGCAATGCTCCCACCCTACTTCACAATTGAAAATTATAAAGTTGGCACTCTTGCATGAATTTACCGTATATAATAAAACTGTACAGTATATTCAATACACAATTGTGATGAGCTGTGCCTTTTTCATATGTACAATACATGAGTTGCATTAACAAATTACACCCAACTGAACCATAAACTCTATTACCTGTTTCAAACAATCTCAGTAATTCAGAAACCTAGGTTATTGCAATGAGTTTTTAGATAGCCAACATGATAAAAATAATATTGTGCCTCTCACAGTTCTTACTGAAGATTTTTCATTGCTTCAAAAGTCAAAGTGAATAAATGTCTAAGTTCAATAAAAGTGGAACTTTTTTTTAGGAAATCATCCCTTTAAAATACATCTCTTGCAAAATGTTAGTAATCTTAATAATTTCAAACTCTAAGAATTTATAAAGTCAATAACATCCTGCTTTTCTAAACTTTTATATATAAAAGAGGCTGCTATTTCAAAGCAATGTAGAAAGACTAAATGGTGTAGCCAATAATGGCATATTAATTGAGAGTAGGACCTATTTTTTCATTTCATTTAATGTGTTGTATAAAAATATATGTCCCTAATAACTGATTTCCAATTTTTTTTAAATGTCTACTCTGAAATATTTAGTGCCAGAAAAGATATGTGAAATTTATTATTGATACACTGTGATTTACTGAAGTCTCTATAAAGAATATCCTGACTTTTTTTTTTATTAAACTTTACCTTAGAATTTTTATTACTGCTTTCTAAAAGATAAACAAAATATGAGCTATTAATTTGGGAAGGACAACTTAGTTATAGAAAATTCCACAAGCTCAGGCTTTAATCACATTTTTCCTAATAATAAGGAAATAAATGTTTTGTCTATTTTCCCTTCAACTGGCTAAAATTTCCAGAGTTAAAAACAAAACCTTTTTGAGTGAACTTATGTTGCAATTTAATCCTGATTATTCCTTCATAAGATCATAAAAATAAATGAAATACTCATTTCTCAGTATATTAATTTATTTCTGCAGATGTTTCAGAAACAAAGCATAATATGTCATATAGTACAACCACCTGCTCAAAGAAGGTCTAACTAAAGTAGGTGGCTCAGGGCTGTTTCCCAAGTTCTGAGCATCTCCAAGGTTGGGGATTTCCCCAACTTCTCTGGGAAACTCTGTCCACCATTATGGTGAAAAAGTTTTTCCTTACATACAATCAAAATTTCCTACGTTGCCACTTGTGTCTATTTGCTTCTTGTCTTATCACTATGTGCTTTCAAGAGAGTGTGGCTCCATCTTCTCTATACCAGTATACAGTTCTAGACAGCAATAAGGTGTCTCTTTAGCTTATTTTTTCCTAAGGCTGAACAAACTGAATTTTCTCAGCATCTCCTCACATGACATATGGCACATGCACCAGAACCCTAATCATCTTGATCAACTTCAGCTGGATTAATTCCACTTTATCCAGGTCTTTCTGGTAATTAGAAGTCCAATTTAGACACAGCTTTTCAAGTACATTCTCACAAATACTGAATCAAAAGGGAGAATCACTTTCCACAACTTTCTAGCTACTCTCCTGCTAATAAAGTATGTGGTGGGCTTTCTTTTGTGCAAGGGCTTGTGGCTGATTCACCTTCAATTTGGTGTTCACCCTAACAGCCAGATCCTTTTCTCTAAAGCTTCTTGCTATCCCGACAGCACTTAACCTGTCCTGTTGCACTGAATTATTTCATTCCAGATGAAAGAATGCATTTTCTTTCATTGACATTCAAGAGATTTCCAACAGGTCATGTCCCTGGCTTGTTGAGGTTCCTCTGAATAGCACCATATTAATTGCTCCCTTTAGTCTGGCATTGCCTGTTGAATCGCTGAGTATGTAATCTGCTACGTCAACAAGGTTATTAAACTGTGTTGGCCTCAGTAACCATCTGAGTAATGCCACTAGAAACCAGCCACCAGCTGGAATTGGTATAATTAATCACACCCCTTTGCATCTTATAGCCCAGCCAATTTTCCATCCACTTTACTGGCCACTTACCCAGTCCATATGACACGAGGTTGACTACAAGGATACTACGGGAGACAGTATCAAAAGCCTTGCTCTCAAAGTATACAACATCCACTGCTCTCCATTTACCTACAGACAGAATCATCTCTCTCATCACAACAGGATATAAGGCTGGTTAGCCATAATTTGCCTTTGGTAAATCCATGCTGGCTGTTCCCAATCAGCTCATACGTGTTCTCTTCTCCTTTATGTTCCCAGTAATGGCTCCCAGGAGGCTGATTAAGACTGTACTTCTACACATCCTCCTTCTTGACCTTGCTGAAGATGTGTGTGGCATTTGACTTTTTTCAATTATACTAACCTTACTAATAATTTTATGATTTATTTTCTAATATTGAATATATTTAGTTAGGTTTAAGAATATGTACTACTAAACAAATTATATTTTTTGAATTTGTGTTTTAATTTAAGGACTCTGAATTAAATAATTATTTTTTTTCCCTCTCATCTTTACCTTCACATCACTCATCACAATTTGTTTAATTTCTGTGAAAGCAAACATCAATATGGTGGTTCAGAGAAACTGGAAAAAAATTCTAACAGAGCAAATTACTACATCATCAGAAAATCAGTATATGCTGGTGAAGAAAAATCATGGATTTCTCCATTTACCCCTTGTGGTGGTTTGGCCTTGGCTAGACACCAGGTGCCCACCAAAGCCGCTCTATCACTCCCCTTGACAGATGGACAGAGAGAAAGTATAATAAGTTTGTGGGTTTAAATAAGGACAAGGAGAGATCATGCAACAATTACTGTCACAGGCAAAACAGACTCAGTGAAAAAAAGTAATTTAATTTATTATGACTCAAATCAGAGTAGAGATAAGGACAAATAAAACAAAATCTTAAGACACCTTCCCCCCACTGCCCCCTTCTTCCCAGGCTCAACTTCACTCCCAATTTCCTCTACCTCTTCCCTCTGAGCAGCACAGGCAGATGGGGAATGAGGGTTGCGGATGGGGAATGAGGGTTGCGGTCAGTTCATCACACGTTGTTTCTTCCACTCCTTCCTCCTCAGGGGGAGGATTCCTCACACTGTTCCCCTGCTAAAGTGTGGAGTCTCTCCCATTGGAGACAGTTCACAAACTTCTCCAACGTGAGTCCTTCCCACAGGCTGCAGTTCTTCATGAACTGCTCCAGCCTGGGTCCCTTCCACAGGGTGCTGTCCTTCAGGAACAGGCTGCTCCAGCATGTGTCCACTGCAGGATCACAAGTCCTGCCAGCAAACCTGCTCTAACATGGGTTCCTCTCTCCACAGGTCCACAGGCCCTGTAAGGAGCTTGCTCCAGTGTGGGTCTCCCATGGGATCACAGCCTCCTTCTGGCATCCACCTGCTCCGGCGTGGGGTCCTCCATGGGCTGCAGGTGGAGATCTGGTCCCTGTGGAGCTCCATAGGCTGTAGGGGCACAGCTGGCCTCACTGGGGCTGCAATGGAATCTCTGCGCTGGAGCGTGGACCACCTCCTCCCCCTCGTTCTTCACTGACCTTGGTGTCTGCAGAGTTGTTTCTCTCACACATTTTCACTTCTCTCTCCGCTTGCAATTGCTGTTGGAGATTTGTGGGTTTATCAAATACTTTGATTTATCAAAGTATTTATATCTATTTATAATACTTTAATTTATCAAATTAATCAAATACTTTGATTTCATATAACAGGGTTACATTTTTCCAATTTTTTTTAATTACTATTATTTTCTACCAGACAAGATTCATTAAGTCTTAAATACTTTTCCTTACCAATCATTTAATTTTTTTACTGATCTAGTAAACA
Source organism: Phaethon lepturus (assembly GCF_000687285.1). Classification (NCBI taxonomy): domain Eukaryota; kingdom Metazoa; phylum Chordata; class Aves; order Phaethontiformes; family Phaethontidae; genus Phaethon; species Phaethon lepturus. The sequence goes on along the minus strand of NW_010525519.1, from coordinate 11,410 downwards.
GTACAAGCGATTGCTCTTGTTAATAAAGTTCTTCAGTTACTCAAAGTTAGATGTATTGTTCATGGTGTAACTGCCAGGAAAGTCCTCCACAGAGACAAGAGAAAGATAATCTTCAACAGAAGTAACCACTTCTTACTCTTCAAGCTCTGTTTCTTTAGTGTTTTTATATTCCTTTTCTCTGTTGCACTATGAAAAAGTAACCACAGTTAACAACCATAATTATTTTGCCAGTATTTAATCCTCAAGTCCTGCATAGCACAGCCAAGATCCCATATATTTAAAATAATGAGAGCTATATCCATTAATTTCTTCAAAGAACTATTTCTTTTAACTGAAATATTATTAATCTTTCTGTAGTATTATTTGAAGTTCATCAGAATGAAACCTGACTTAGGTTACCCCAAACATGAGAGTACAAAATGGTCTCTGAGATATTTAGCTTGCGTTGGACTATGTTTGTAAAAATGACTTGAGGAAACTTCGACTATATTTTCTTATCTAAAGTTAAAATCAAACATACTGAGAGGATTATTTATTTTAGCTTGGTTCATAAAAAATCTGTTTTATTTTCTTCTAGAGAAATAAAATAGAGAAAAAATTAAGATTTAAGAGGGTCTAGCCCACTAATTTGCATCACACTATTCTGGAACTTACATTTTATTTCCTGAAAATCAAGAACATCAAACACAATTCTGGAGATACATTTTTCACAGGTGTTTTAAATAGTTAATCAGCTTCAGTATCGTTTAAGAGCAACCTGATGAGATTGGCAAAGGTTCTTACTCTTTGGCTAAAATTACTGTAACAGAATTATGTACACTGTTCTGCTAATTTTGATAGTGCTCCAAATATCATTAAAAAACATTATAAGCAACATATTACTTCATAAACATGGATGTTCATGCTGAATTGAAGGGAAAGGAATAGAATTAGAAGCGTGTAGAAAATAAATTTAAGGCCAGAACAGAATTCAGTCTGACTGTGATTCAGCTCCCATGAGGGTGGTAAGATGTCAGTCTTAAATACCTATTAGAAAAAAATCATTAATTTTTGTATGATTCTTTTAAGAACAGCAATCAAGTAGCCATGGTTAACAATTTTGGTTGTTTTGTTGCTGGTACTTTAAAACATGAAGCTGACTGTATTTGAGTTTAATTTAGGCTGTTGTTCATTCTGTTTTACACTCTGAAACATAATCTTATTACAATAATAACAAATTTTAATGCTGAAACACACCTACAATGGGCAACATTACATTTATTGGTCATTTTGTTGTAGATTTGTTTTTCATGTACCAACAAACTACTGTAGGCTTATAAACAGGACAAATCTTGCTTCTAATGGTCACATTTATCAATGTAACAACAAGAATATCTGATTCCTAAAATACCAGGTATCATACATATAATTAATTTGTCCATGATTAGTTTATCAGTTAGTGCTTTGATATATGAAGTTTTTCTATTATAATATACTATTCTATATATATTATCATAATTTATCACATTTATATAATTGTTAACTATAGCCAGCATTCCTAATGTGCTTTATATGCTTTCATTATAACTTTAAGATGTGTATAATATACAGCAATAATATTGTAGCCTGGTAATTTGCAGCTGTTGTTCTAACTAAATGTCCTGGTTTCAGCTGGAGTAGAGTTATCGTCTTTCTAGTAGCTGGTATAGTGCTGTGCTTTGGATTTAGTATGAGAATAATGTTGATAACACACTGATGTTTTAGTTGTTGCTAAACAGTGTTTATATTAAGTCAAAGGCTTTTCAGCTTCTCACGCTCTGCCAGTGAGGAGGTGCAAAAGAAACTGGAGGGAGCACAGCCCAGACAGCTGACCCAAATTTGCCAAAGAGGTATTCACTACCATAAAACTGGGGGGAGCTGGTGGAGAGATGGTGACCGTATCTCAGGAACCGGCTGGGTAACAGTCAGAGTGTGGTGAGCAATTGCATTGTGCATCACTTATTTGTATATTATTGTTGTTATCATTATGGTTATTATCATTATTGCTTTTATTATTTCTTCCTTTGCTGTCATATTAAACTGTCTTTATCTCAACCCACAAATTTTTTTTTTTTTTTTTTCTTCTCCATGCTACCTGTGGTGGGGAGGAGTGCGTGAGTGGCTGTGTGGTACTTCATTGCCATCCCATCTGGGGTGAAACCACGACACTAGGGAATAGCCATTTATTGAGGATTAATGTTTTATTTTCTATTATGTTTGTTTGGGAGCGAATGGCAGTTAAGAAGCATACAGAGTATTTTTTGTAGTAGAAATCCTAATGCATACTTGGTAACAGTAAATGACATTCAGGATGACGTATTTTCCTTTGCTTATCGACAATGCTGATCCAGCTGTCTGCAGTTGTAAGACATTTAAATTGAAAATGGGAGCATGTAGCTTGTTTTTAATTGGAAATCATGGTTATCAATAACATGATATATTACATAGTCATAGTTATGCATGTATCAATGTAACACAAAAACACCAAAATAGTAGACTTCTCTTTCTTAAATCTTTTTCATCTAAATGTTACAATATCATATTTTCCCTAGTCTTTCTTTATAGAGAAGTATCTAGAGAAGTTTTATCAAAAAGGTAACTAATTCATCTGTCACATTAATAGTTTATATGTTTTCCTTCTATACAGAGCTGCAAAGTCAACTACTGATAGGAATATTTTATACTAGGAAGCAGACAGATTTTTTTTAAAAAACTTTTTCTGTGGCAGTGGGATCTGCAAAACTGTTGGTAGCTAGAACAATCCGAAAATAAACTATAGATTAGGACCGGTACTCTGAATATATTCTGATTGTGGAAGCAGGACAAGTCAATTCATGTAGAAGGGTCTTGATTATTTAAGTCACAGTTTTCTGCCAAAGGGGTAAATTTTTGTACTGTGCACCATGTCTCTTTTATGTGGCCACTTTCTACCTTGAATTATTTGCCTAGTGATAACATTGCTCACAGATGCAATTTCAGCTTACTACTTCACACAGCAAATCAGAAATGCATTCATTCCTGGGTAGACTTTCCACTTGTTGATGTAGCTACATGCCTAAGAGAGAAGATATATAGACAAGTGAATCTGTGCTAATAGTTTGTTCAGACAGTGTGTATTTTTCCCAACTGAAAATTGTCTAAATGATGGACTTTCACAAAAAATAAGATCAATATAGTTCAGCAAGATACGTTTTTCCACAAAGACATTTTGATTAACACTAATTGCAGCATTTCTTCATCAATTTTAAGCAGTTATATTCTCCGTTAGACTTTACATGATTGTAGCTAGGAGTGATGCTCAGATGGCAAGCATCCACTGCCTCATAAAACAATCTCCACCTACTTTACATATTTTATGGATTTCATATTCTTTTAGTTCTTTTGAACTTCTTCAATGTTAAAAAGACTTATTGAAAATTAACATATTTTGGCCAGAGTTTGCCTTGTGTAGCTCTTTCAAAAGTGTCATAAACATGATAGTGCAGATTTTAAAGTGTTTGCTTTTAGAAGTATGAAATACTGTGAAATAAAGTATCTTCCTTCATTCTCTTATATGGATACATAATCTGATTTTTTTTTTAAAGACAAAAAGTTTTTATTGAAGAATTCTGACCTTGACATAGTTATTGGTGATTTGAGGATCTCCATTAGGTAGCAGAAAGTGATAATAGACAGCTTTCTTTAGGGAGATTGTCTTTGGGAATCCTTTATTATAAATAATTTGTCCATAATTTATTATTCCTTCTATCTGGAAATTCCTGTGTACATGGTCCCGGTGCAATGCCACTTTATCAACTTTCTTGCTAACTTCACTATGTTAAAGGTGGTAGTTAACAGAATTTTGCTGTACAGTATTGCTAGGTTCAAAATCACAATCTTGTTTTAGCCATTCTAACAATTTCTGGATATTCTGATAGTCAAACCAGTAATATCGATCTATGTGGCATCTTTGTAGAAGCTCCCATCCACCTTCCATCCAGATAATAATAGAACACATTGGTTTACTGGTATTTAAACAATTGCCACAAAAATATATATTGTTTTACCTGTTTTGAGGCAGTGCCTGATTTTCAATACTGTGATAAGTCTACCTCATAGTTAGGAAAAAAGTTGTGCTCTTTGGCCTTTTTCGCATAATTATTATAAATCAGAGCCAACTTGGTCTTCACTGCCCACAGGTGATATTTCAGTGTTAATCAAAAACCTACTCTATTTCCTAGTAGCAGCTATTCTTTTCTCATGCATGCCCTGAACTGACTTAAGCCTCCCAAGTCTAGTAATTTGGGAAAATGCCTGTGGCTGGCTATCAGTTTTGTCCACAAAGGCACTGTAGCAGTTACAAGGGAGTTGACCAAAGTTGGCAAAGTGAAAATTAATGTACATTTAGAATGCTAAACGAAATCTTTGTTTTCATGGACTTCACCAGCTCTGGAAGCTGCTGAGGTGAGAAGGAAGTGGGAGCACTAATCGATCACCAAATGGCTGTGGCATACTTCTGCCATACAGCTGTGATAAGAAAAAATGTAGTGTTACAGTATAACATGAAAGGTCTTTCAAGGTGTGCTGGTTTTGCCTGGGATAGAGTTAATTTTCTTCACTGTAGCTGGTACGGGGCTATGTTTTGGATTTGTGCCAAAAACAGTGTTAAAAACGCAGGTATGTGTTTGTTATTGCTAAGCAGTGCTTAAAACAGTCAAGGCATTTTCTGCTTCTCACACCACCCCACCAATGAGTAGGTTGGGGTTGCACAGGAATTTGGCAGGGGAAAAGGCTGGGAGAGCTGACCCCAGCTAACGAAAAGGTTATTCATAGAATCATAGAATAGTTCATCTAGTCCAACTTCCCTGAAATAAGCAAGGACATCCTGCACTAGATCATGTTGCTCAGAGCTCCGTCCAACTTGACCTTGAATGTTTCCAGGGATGGGGCATCTACTGCCTCTCTGGGAAACCTGGGCCAGTGTTTCACCACCTTCATTGTGAAAAATTTCTTCCTTATATCTAGCCTACATCTACCCTCTTTTAGTTTGAAACTATTAGCCCTTGTCATATTGCTACAGGCTCTGCTAAAAAGTTTGCCCCCATTTTTCTTACAAGCCTCCCTTTAGTAATGATAATTACTTAAGTATGTAATTAAGTATGATATTCCGTAGCATATGATGTCGTGCTGAACAATAAATCTAAGAGGAAGGTTGGCGGGATGGGCCAAGGACTGCTTATGCATCGGTTCGTTGGTGGTGAGCAATTGTTTTCATTTGCATCACTTGTCTTTCTTTGGGCTTATTTCTCTCTCTCTGTTATTTTCCTTTGTATTACAATTTATATTATTGTTGTTGTTGTTATTACTATTGTATTTTGATTATTAAACTGCTTTTATCTCAACTCACGAGTTTTCTCACTTTTACCCTTCTGATTCTCTCTCTCCCACTGTGAGGGAGTGAACGAGCGGCTGTGTGGTGCTTAGTTGCTGGCTGGGGTTAAACCACAATACAAGAGAATCAGGAAAACATAAGAATCACTGTCATGACATTTAGGAGACCTTGCTTTCAAAATTCTCTTCCATGTTTGCATTCCCTTTATGATCTGTGTTTAGAAAGAATACCACAGAAGTACCTGACACAGGAATAGATGTAGAGAAGGGACATTTAAAATGAGTACCAAAATAAAACATATATCTAATGTTTTTTTTTTTTCTTCTTTTGTAGATTGGCAAAAGGAAAGGATGAATCTGACTCTTAGTAATGAACACATCAGTGTAAACATAAAAGAGTTAGAATTTTTAAATTACAGAACAATGACTTGATTTATGAAACAAAGATTATATTTAGATGAAAATTAGAAGACCTTTAACTGTTAAAGAAATCTATTTCTGGGGCAAATTTTTATTCATTGTAATAAGAAAATTGTTTTTAAAATGGACCTTGATATGTTTAGGAAACAGATTGTTTTGTCAGAGGACTGTGATAACAAAGGATTGGATTAAATAATAGAAGGTCTGTTTCATTTCTGAAATAATCTCACATAGATGAAACCACCTCCTTTCACTGCTGTTTGTCAGTACCCATCTGGATCCAAACAACAAGCAAATTCCATCTGGCTGAGACTCAGCAACAACATTGTCAAGAATGAAATACTGGACTTTCGTAGATATCCACAGAAAGTGTCTGCTGCTCAGCCAGGATACATTAACTTTCAATACCTGTTTCCATGTTGTTCACCTATTTGTATTATCAAGACTTCAAACAGGTCAATTAACATTTTCAGCCTCAGGTCAGGTGCACCAATTAATTCAATTGTGAGTTAAAATTGCAGTATATGGTCTGGACCCTGGGCCATTAAACTTTTACCTGCATTAGCCAGAGTAGGGTTTTTTGTTTTATTTTGGGAGGCTGCTGTATAAGGAGGATTGTTAGATATCACCTTATAACTGCAATCCATCCCTTCCCTGTTGAATAACTAATATTTTAACATTTTATGTCTTGTTCAGGCAAAAACCTTGAGTGTAAATTGTTATAACATGCTAGTACTGAAAGGAGATCGTCATTTTATTTAGAATATAACCCAAGTGTGTGTACTGGATTTGGCTGAAATGTAGTTAAATTTTCTTTATAGTAGCTCATATGGTGCTGTGTTTTAGATTTGTGACCAAAACAATGCTGATAACACAGCGATGTTTTAGATCTTGCTGAACAGCTTTTGCACAGTGTCAAGGCCATCTGTTTCTCATGCTGCCTCCCCCAGTGAACAGATTGGAGGCATGCAAGTGGTTGGGAGGGAACACAACCATGCAGATGACCCAAATTAACCAAATGTATTCGATCTGGCTGAGAAGGAGTTAATTTTCCTCATAGCAGCCCTCATAGCAGCTGTGCTTTGTATTGGTAGCTAGAAAGGTGTTGACAACACACCAGTGTTTTGGCTACTGCTGAGCAGTGCTCGCACAGCATCCAGGCTGTCACTCTAATGCTCCCCCCCACCAGCAGGCTGGGTGTGGGCAAGATCTTGGGAGAGGACACAGCCAGGACAGATGAGCCAAACTCGCCAAAGGGATATATCCAAAGATTGGATATTAGGAAAAATTTCCTCACCAAGAGAGTGGTCAAGCATTGGAACAGGCTGCCCAGGGAGGTGGTGGAGTCACCCTCACTGGAAGTATTCAAAAAACGTGTGGACGTGGTGCTTCGGGAATTGGTTTAGGGGGCATGGTGATGTTGGGTTAACGGTTGGACTTGATGATCTTGAAGGTCCTTTCCAACCGTAATGATTCTGTGATTCTGTGATATTCCACACCATATGACATCAGCTCAACAATAAAAGCTAAGAGAAAGGAGGAGTGGGGGGCATTTGTTTTCTGATGTTTGTCTTCCAGAGCAACCACTACAAGGAACATTGCCTGCTGATGGGATGTAGAGAGTAAATCTTTTGTTTTCTGTTGCTTCCATACATGGCCTTTACTTTCTGTTTATTAAACTGCCTTTATCTTAACCCATGTGTTTAGGGTTTTTTTTTCCATCCTAATTTCTCCCCTCTGTCCTGCTGAGAGGGGAGTGATAGAGCGGCTTGGTGGCACTTGTCATCCAGCCAAGGTCAACCCACCACAGCAAAAGAGATATTCCATGCCATATAATATCATGTTTAGCAGTAAAATGCAGAAGAGCGTGTTTAGGGATGTTAGCTTGCTTTCGCATGGGAACTGGCTGGACATCAGCTTACCTGTCAGAGGTGGTAAATGTTTGTGTTTGCATCACTTGTTTTGTTTCATCTTCTCTCTTTCTTCTTCCACTTTTCCTTTGCTTTTTAAACTATTTTTATCCTGATCCATGAGTTTTCTTGCTTTTACTCATCCTTTTCCCCTTCCCCATCCCACTGTCAGATAAAGTAGGGAAGAGTGACCAAGCAGCTGTGTGGTGCTTAGCTGCCTGCTGGGGTATGTGAAACAGAATAGATTCAGAAAAATATCAGAAGGCACCATAGGATCTTTAACAATGTTAAATCCTCAGGATGTGTTTTTTTAGGATCAACTAACAGAACATTTGTTAATTTAAGAACATTTCATCACTGTTGCAGAGGAGGAGCCTAAATGTGATGTCATTATAAGTTTTGGATTAAAGGTAAGAAGTTTTGCATTGAAGGTGTGGAGCATTGGCCTTAACTTCTGTACTGAATAAACTCCAACAATTCAAGGAAGGCAAAAGTGCCTATAGGTAGAAGAAATTACATATATATTATTTGAATTTATGTTGAAACACCTAAAATAAAATATTTTTTAATATCTACATGTTAGTGTTCAGTTAATCTAAAATTACTTTCTATTAAGAATAGAGAATCAATATATACATTAATTTAGATTAAAATAATTCAACTGATTGAATAGTCTTTTCAGCAGTTATGAGTACTTCATCTAATGGGGTACACTTTTCAAGCACAAAAAGAGAGAAAAAATATCAAATGAAATGTTCTGTAAAACTTTGAAAACTTCCTTGGTGCTTTTTTGCCAAATGTTATTGATTAACATTCCAGCCACGTCATGTAAAATATCTGAATTATAGTACTACTGTCCATGACAGAGATTAACAAAAACATACTTAATAACAGAAAATCTATGAAAAGCATGTTTTGTTAAAAAAATGAAAGCCTTCTTTCACTAAGTGTTCAAATAACTGACAGAAAATTAATTATGGTATTAATCAAAACAGCATCAGTTTCTTTGCTAGTATTTGCTACACGATATTTTCTGCAATGGTCATCTTTTATTGTTTATTTTTTTGTAATGGGTAATGGCCAAAACACTTGTGATTCACTGTGAATATATTAAGATTTGATGGCAGTCTCCTAATGAATAGAATAGAATGAGAGTGGGGCACCTGGCCATGCTTAGATTTACTCTCCATCCATATATTCTTGGCCTTGTGCTGCTTGCTAACAATATATTGATATGCATTATGAGGATATGTTGAATCTGTAAATTAAATCAATCGAATGGTGTATAATTTTTTCCATACAGATATCTTATTCATATAAATCAAAATAAAAGTAAACTGCAATTGGATATGTTAAAACCTGTATCTGTCAATGCCTATACCAATTTTACAGAATCTACTCAAATGTGCATCTTTCCTCTATTGTTCAACATAGAAAACCAAACAATAAGAACAACAACACAGATGAAGCTATAAATTTAAAACTAGTAAGTAAAACTCTTCCAGATAAAAGAGTTCATGCCTTTCACAGATGGATGCAACTGGCCATCTGGCAAATAGAATAAGTGTTCTGTGAATTTCATTGGAAAATGTATTTAGAACCTTGTAACGTGCTATAAAGAGAAATTAAGGATATAATGATTTACTGTGCTGTACTTCAAAGAAGTAGGAAGCAGTAGTGCACTAGCAGGGCAAGAGTGTCTTCACCAACAAGTCAACCATGCTTATAAGGAGAGCTTTAAACTAGACTTACCAGGGGAAAGGGATGGAGTTTTGAGTAACAGGGAAGAGACGGGAACGCTGATGTATTAGGAATCTACAGGGAAGCACCTCTGAAATGCCTCAAAGGAATGAGAGTGTGTTCCTCTAAAATGGTGACACAGTCAATAGCCCAGCTGAAATGACTCTATACCAATACATGTAGCATGAGTAAAAAACAGGAGCTGGAAGCCACTGTGCAGCTAGAAAGCTAGGATCTAATCACTGTCACTGAAACCTGGTGGGATGAATCACATGAGTGGATTGCTGCAATTGATGGCTATAAACTCTTCAGAAGGGACAGGCAAAGAAGGGAAGACTGGAGCAGGGGTTGCCTTCTATGTAAAGATTTTATTGATGAACAGAACTATCTTTGAAAAACAGCGACGAACAGCTTGAGAGTATACGGATAAAAATTAGAGGCCAAGCCTCTTTCCAACAAAGGAAACCTTGTGGTTGGTGTTCACTACAGGCCACCTGATCAAGAGGAGGATGTTGACGAAGTGTTCTTACTTCAACTACAGGAAGCACTATGCTCACAGACTCTGATCCTCTGATGGGGGACTTCAATAACCTCGTCATACGCTGGAAAAACAGCACAGCAAGCTGTAAGCAGTCCAGGAGATTCATTCAATGCTTCAAGGATAACTTCTTAATCCAGATGATAGACAGCCTGACCACAGGAGAAGTGTTACTGAACTTGTTACTTACCAACACAGATGAACTAATTAGAAATGTAATGACTGGTGGCAGCCTGGGCTGCAGTGGTCATGCCCTGATGAATTTCATGATCTTGAGGGTTATGGGCCAGGTAAAGAGTACAGTCAAGACTGTGAATTTTAGGAGAGCAAACTTGCATTTCTTTAAGGAATTTGTGCATGGGATGGCCTGGGAAACTTCCTTCAGGGATAGAGGAGCTGAACAGAGCTGGCAGTTCTTTAAGGAATTCTTTAATTAAAGCACAAGATCTCTTGATTACCATGTGTGAGAAATCAGGGAAGGAAGGCAGGAGACCAGCATGGCTGAGGAATGACCTCCTGGTTGAACTAAAGTGTAAGAAGGAAAGCATAGACAGTGGAACCAGGGACATGTATCCTGGGAAGAACATACAAATGTTGTACACATTTGCAGGGAGGCGATCAGAAAAGCTAAGGCACAGCTGGAGCTGAACTTGGAAAGGAATGTGAAGAGTAATTAGAAGGGCATTTACAGGTACATTGGACAGAAAAGGAAGATGAAAGAACAGAATAGAATATTTCACAGAATCACAGAACCATTAAGGTTGGAAAAGATCTCCAAAATCAAGTCCAGCCGTTAAACCAACACTACACCTCCCTGGGCAGCCTGTTCCAATGTTTGACCACTCTGTCGGTAAAGAAATTTTTCCTACTATCCAACCTAAACCTCCCCTGGCACAACTTGAGGCCATTTGCTCTCATCCTATCACTAGTTATTTGGGAGAAGAGAACAACACCCACCTCGCCACAGCCCCTTTTCAGGTAGTTGTAGAGAGCACTAAGGTGTTCCCTCAGCCTCCTCTTCTCCACACTGAACAACCCCAGTTCTCTCAGTCACTCCTTGTAAGACTTTTTCTCCAGATCCCTCACCAGCTTCATTGCCCTTTTCTGGACACAATCCAGCAACTCAATGTCATTCTTGCATGAGAGCCCCAAAACTGAACACAGTATTTGAGGAGCAGCCTCACCAGTGTCGAGTACAAGGGCACAATCACTTCCCTGCTCCTGCTGGCCACACTATTTCTGATTCCATTTCACAGAATCACTAACGTTGGAAAGGACCTTCAAAATCATCAAGTCCAACCATTAATTCAGCGCCACCATGTCGCCCTAAACCATGTCCTGAAGGGCCACATCCATACGTTTTTTGAACACTTCCAGGGACGATGACTCCACCACCTCTCTGGGCAGGCTGTTC
>NW_010525518.1:57696-58065 GCF_000687285.1 Phaethon lepturus | reverse complement strand
GCTCGCCTTCGCTCCAGCCCCGGCTCGGTACCACAGCCACAGGGCCTCGGGAGCAAGCCGTTACTGCGCAGGGACGCCCGTGTCTCATCGCGTCTGTGGTAAACTTGCGGCTGTCATGGAGACGGCATCACCTGCATCACCACCTGCGTCACCAAGACCGGTTAAGAGCAGTGAGCATCCAAGAGCTCTTCAGGCTTTCAACAGAAAACATCAGTGATGCCAAAATACTAAAGCCTCCTGAAAGAATGCATCTCTTTTCTAGATACCGGGCTGCAGACTCTATTTGAATGCAGGCATGAAAGGGGAACTTCGTTTCATCAGGATGATTCGGGAGTTTTCCTTGAGGAGACGTGAGCACCGCGGTACGGC
>NW_010525518.1:54243-57665 GCF_000687285.1 Phaethon lepturus | reverse complement strand
GGCCCTCCCAGCAGACCTGCGCGTTGCACTCAGACGTTTCAGGTCCTGCAGGGGCCGAACTCTCCTTTTTTCAGGATCTAGGATGAGAAAGGGCATTCTGTCCCTGATAACAACCATTTCAGAGGTAACTGATCGCTTTGGCTGGGCTTCTTCACGTTTCTGGGGAATGCAGATGTGTATTAAAATAATAAAATAAAAACAACACGCATTCCTTCCCTACGAAATATAACTTTCCAAGCGCAGCTGGGGCCAAGAATCCCTCTAGATTCAGCTGAACTTTTTGCTAAGAAGCCATTTTCATTTTCTGTAGTGATGTGACAAAATGTAATTTGGAGATTCCTGAGGCCGCCTAACACAATAATCTTAGGCCAAGTCTCTCAGCGGTCTGGGAGAGGTTAAAGCTGCTCCTTTTTTAAGATTAATAATGTAAAATCCAAGGTCGCATTATTAGAAAACTGAACTTCTTGACAGATCAAACCAAAAAGAAATACAAGTCCAGGCAAAAAAAAAAAAAAAAAAAATTCTGCTTGTTTACTTCAGAAGAAAGAAATTTGAGAAGAAATATGACTGCTCTCTGTACAACAGCAAAGTAATGGGATACAAAAAGCAGGAGACAAACAAATTAGCGGGACAATTAGCAGAATAATTATCCAAAACTGGTCAGGAATGAACTCAAGCTGGAAAAAAGCAGATAGAGTGTAGTCATCATCTCTGAAACAACCTTCCCCTAGGGCTACCTGCCCCCATTCCCATCCCAGTGAGGCTTTAATGATTTTATGGAAGAATTAGGTTGGGTTTGCTAGCAACAAAACACACCTTGACCCTGTAACTACACCCTACTCTAACAGCAGCATAGTCCAGGCCAAAAAATTAACGAACTTTATAAGGTATGAAATGAAATTGCTCAAAAGGCAGCCATAAACAACACAGATGGACATAACTGAATTCAAAAATAAAATTTAAGTCTGCAAATACAAAATACATTTTTAATTCAAAGTAAGAATCTACAGTTTCCATGAGCATCTTCTGGAACATCCCTTAGATTTCAAGAGAATATTAATCTAAGTAGCGCATATATTAAACCATCATGTAAGAGGTTATCGTTTACATTGAGAAAAAGTCATTATGTAAAAATAACTTGCTGCCAGAAGCTTTGTATCTGCACAAACTCTCACTTAGGCTGCCATGAAATCAAGCACAATCAAGACTTCAAAAATGCAAGTAAAAGTTCTTTACCTCCAAACTCACAGCTTATTAGACTAAAATAGGTCCGTTGCAAAAACCAAGAGCCAAGGAAAGTCTGAGGTGGGAGCAGCAAACATACGACAGTGGGGTTTTGAACTGTAGGGGAGGCGGAAAAAAAAAAGTGTGAGGATGACAGATGAGCTGTATCAATTCAAACTAAGTAGGGCACAAGGGACAAGGCAACTAATTTGAGTGTTTAGAGACTCTGTCAACGCATTTCTCACCGAGTGATTCATCAGCTTCTACGTGCCGTAACCAGTACTGGTGTTTCTGTTAACTGCACTGACAAACACAATTTTTCTCTCATCTTCAGAAACAGGAACAGAAAGTTTACCTTCGAGCTGACAGCCATGAACTACCTTTTTCTACTGCACAGAATTCCTTAACTATGAAAATTTAATAAAAGGAGAAGGGATGGAGTCCCTTCGCTATATATGAGTTGGATCAAATGTTACCATACAGCTACACAGCAATATCAAACCCAGAGCAAAAACTGTTCCACCTTACGTCAAATAGGAGATAAACACCTGCACGCGCTGCACCGGCGTAACTTAACAGCTCTCTTGTTCCTATGCCAGAAACACCGAGCACGGCTCGCTTCACGGCGATGAAACGGTCTTTGTACACAAACACTCTTCCCCGAGTGCTGGATATGATCCTTGTTATCCAGGTGAGCAAAGGAAAGGTTCCTTAGGAATCTTTGTGTCGCCCAGCATTAAAGATCCGAAGTCCCAGACCAAACACCTTGTACTTTCACTTTCAGGTAAGCGGCTCTCAGAGGCCTCGTACTCGGCTGGATGAAGCTATGACCGACTCAGTCTAGTGCTGGCAACGGTCCTGCTTCACTTCGGAGGTGGCCAAATGACCACGACCTCCAGAGCTCCTTTCCAACTAGCCATCACGTGAGCCTGTGGGTAAGGACGCGAGCAGCACAAGACAGAAAGTCAAGACTGTTGCTGCTAAAGAACTACACCAAGGTCAAGTTAAAGGAAGGAAACACTCGGAGCGGCGGGAAGTCACAGCGCTGCGGCAGACGCTTCAGATAAACACAGGGGGCCTAAAGAAGAAGAAAAAAAAAAAAGAGGGGAAAAACCAACGACCCCAAACCCCAAAAGTACAGAGTGAGATAACGGCATTGAAAGTTACAACGGAAAACTGAGCCTTAAAGGGACTCCAAGTCCAAAGCTTTCCCATTGCAGGTATTTTAAGTATCTCCTAAACCTGACTGTGCTAAAAGCTTCGAAGGAGTCTCCTTCAAGCAGCGGGATTCCGACGTGAAACCAACCGCACAGGAATGGAGGAAGCGCCACAAAACGCAAGGGCTGCCTCAGCGTTTCGGGAAACGCGTGTCCAGCCAGTACACCGCTGTCCCCCGCTTCTCTGCAGCACACATCAGCAAAGTACTTCGATAAGACATGATAGCTGTCGTTTTCTTTTCCAATTTCTCAGTTACCAACCTGAAAAACCTAATGAAAAAATAAGTTTCACTTCAGCATGTTAATGTTATTTACCACAAGTGAAATTTCAACACACCTAATTGGTCTGAAAGGCTTGACTGGTACGTGGGCTCAGCCGTGGCGGAAGATTTCTAACAAAATAGTCTTTCCTACTAGCTGAGCTGCACCCCCAAACCCAGCCCACGCGAGGCGACTTATTTAAATAGCCTTAGTCTCATGACGGCTAACGGCAAATCCCCACACAAGACTGAGATGAGAATCACTTCTCTCCGCACAGACGGGCTTATAGGAGTTTGTTTTTCTTTTCAACGTAGAAGAACAGCGTGTCTCTCACTGCCTAGCTCTAATGCCTATCAACCAGTCTCTCCAAACCCCTCAGAGAGAGCACGCTGCTATCGCTACCGGCTGCTGAAAGGGGAAACTAAGGCCCAGAGAGGGAAATGATGAGCTGCTACGGTCTCGTGGCGAGCGCAGAGCGACTCGGCACCTTCTGCCCGCTGCCTCAGGCGCTGCAGGGTTATTATGAAAGAGCCAAAGCTCGAGCAGGAGCCAAAGGCGAGCAGCCGCCCCTGCCAGCCCCGGGCTCTGTCCCGTCGCTACGGGGCGGTTCGTCCTGCTCCGCCATTGCTGCCGCGACGCCAGCGCGGCGGCGCGAGCCTCTGCTCCGTGCTCCGCTTGGATCGCGAGCGAGAAGCTGACAAGCTGTGCGTGCAAAGAAAA
>NW_010525518.1:49514-54120 GCF_000687285.1 Phaethon lepturus | reverse complement strand
CCCCCCCCAATTTCTTTGAAAACATTACAGAATGTACAGTCTAAAAAAATATTACTTCCAACTTTACTGTTTCTCCAGGTGGCTGAGGAATACGGTCAAGCCCAACAGTTTAAAATGGTACTGCTAAGGGCAATATAAACAAGGACAAATACACAACCTCCCCAATTTTTCCAGTGCTCTTCACATGATATTTAGGGACAACGCCACAGGTTAGCCTTCAAAAAGAGAGGTTTAAAATATCAGGGGGAAAAAAATGAATGAACTGAATGCACATTGTTTCTCAAGAACTTCGCCGTATCTGACCTTTACTATGGACCAGACCCAGCGTGGTGACAGGAGACTTTCAAATCTAACAAGGGGGGAAAAAAAGAGCTCGTAGAGCAAGTCGAGAAGAAAAGGGCACCACTCTCTTCTCTCACGTCTCATCTTTCGTTCTTAAAATGGGACGCAACGTTTCCTTTGGAGAACCCTGCCCTCCCGGCCAACTGGCTTGAATGAAGTTCTACACGTTCCCTGCACCGCACCGAGGCATGGCGACAAACCGGGACACGAACTTCAGCTCCTGCAGCTCGGACGTCCCTAGTGACAAGAACTGCCACCGTCAGCCCGGGCCCTCGAGGCACCGGGGTCTCGCAGCGGGCCCCAGGTAAAGGCAAGGCTCCCGGTGCACGATAGCACCCACCCAGTCCCCTGACAGATGCTGCCGGCTGTAGGAGAGCTGCCCGAAACGGGACCTAAGCCCTGCAGCTCTCCACCAGCGCAGAACACGCCGCCGGAATTACACCCACTCGCCCGGAAGCGTCTCCGTGCCGAAAGGCCCGCCGCAGCCGCCGCCGCGCGCGCGGAGCTGTCGCACCCATTGTCAACGGCACGCGGCATCGCTGAGCCGGCTCAGCGCTGGATTAACTCTGAAATGCAAAAAATAGATTTTTAAGCTAAGGTGAGCGTTCGTCTAGCGAGCGAGGATTAACGGCTTGTACTGGGAAGAGACCGGCTACTATAAAGTCTCCCGGTTCTCCTGACCTTCGCAAGTGGCCATGAACAAAGAGTTTAGATCAGCACGTGGGACTGCCCGAAGCGATAAAAACCTCCCAAATCAGCAGAAATTCATCTTCACAGTGACATCGTTCTGCTACGTTTCCTAAAGCTGATTCCCTGAAGAGGGTCATCCCAGTGTGTAGCAAAAAGCAATCATTCCTCCCGCTCTCTGGGAAAAGTGCGGATTTTTAGACGCTTATCCTATCAAGGGAAAAAGAATTCCTGCGACCTAAGACGCCAGGATAAACTCTGAAACAGCAGTGGTGTTAGTCACCCAGTTTTTACACGACGAACTTGTGACTCAACTATGCTGAAGCATAGCCTACAGATGACCTTCTCCCTGCACGTAAGGTTTCAAAATAAAGTTAAAAAAACAAAACAAACCTACTCAAACTGAATTTTGAAGCTTCAACTTTGAAATTAAACCTAGAATGCAAGTAGTCCGTAAAAGGTCAAAAATAAGTCTGGGATGAATTTCAGAGAGGAACGCAGGTGTCTGTACATTCAGACACTAGACAGGACTACTTATTTTAAAAATTGACCATTTTTGTATTTACAATTGACTTGCAATGAACTGGAATCTGCTGTCCAGGGTCCGCTGACAAGGCTAGTGTTGGAATACCAAAAAAAAAAAAAAAAAATTTAAAATTAACTTCAAGTCTAAGACAGACAGCCACAGTTTTCCTTTAAAATACCGCTCCTCAATATGAAGGTAAGCTCTGTTTTGTAGGGGAAGAACTCTCAATCCAAAGTTGGTATCCTTGCAACTGAGCTTTTGCTTTGCTTCCCCTGAAACAAAGCGAAAGTTATTACCTAAGGGTAAAACATTTACTTTTAAAAAGTAAAAACTAAGACTGAACTGTAAACAAATATGCAACCAAACAAAATGGGTTTGTCAGAAGCACTTAAGTATCACCCTGTCCTCCCACTGCAGTTTCTTACAGCTTTTGGAACTGCTAGTTTCCAGTCTGGCACAAACAGCCCTCCGTACCACCCAGCGCGTCTGAAGGACCGCGGCGGGCACCGAGATGGGCACAGCGCCGGAGATGCGCCCGCGTAGCGCCTCTCACACAGCGGTCTCCGACCTCAGCTGAGCACTACCTCCACCTCGCCGCAGGGCCGCCAACGCCCGTACTTACCCCGTGCCCCGCTCCGGGGCGGGCAGCCTGCCGGGATGCAACGCCCGCACTTAAGGGCTGTGTTTTACCCACCGAACCCCAGACCGGTTTAGGTGCCGCCCGGGTGAGGGCTGGCTCTTCGTGGGCCTCGGAGCTCGCCCGGTGAGGTTCTGCCAGCCCCGAGTATTTCTGGGGACGGACAGTCCACAAGGGCACTCGAAGCAGCCTCTGGATTAAGCCACAGCATTACCTTATTCTACAGAAAACTAGCAGTTCTGTAAGAAAGGATGATTTCTCCAAAGAACATTCTGAAGCATGCAAAAGTAAGTCTTTTGGCTCGACTAAGAGTGATCAACAGACCACAGCTACCTCTAGTGAAACCCAGCGCCAGCTGGCTCTAACAGAGCCTCTTGCCCCACGTTAAATGAACACAAGGCTCACAAAAAGTTTGTAAAGTCAGAACTCCTTGGGAAAGTCTTTGCTCCCATTCTACTGTGAAGAATTAGAGGCTACGTGAATAAATGAATGCATGCACTTACACACATTAATGACACACAGAACTATTTGACAATATGAACGAGGCCAGCTGTTCCATAAAACTCTCACTGCTTCAGAACTTTTCCCCCCACCTCTTTAGACTATTTTCTCCACTACTGATCCTTGTTTCCTCATGGAGTTTGAAGAAAGTGCAAAAATAACTCTAGAATCTGCAAATATTTACTCTTCTGTGTTTTGAAACCAATACGGGAAACACGGCACTGTCACTTTTCTCCCCGGTCCATTTTCCAACGCACCAACTACCATTTCTTTTCCTCTAGATGGTGCAAGCTCCATTTTGCAGCTCGGGACAGAGGCTGATACCCAGCCCCATCAGTTTTACCAGCTGTGGGTGCTGCATTTATTTTTGGAGTCAAAGCTGCAACAGTAACTTTCAAAGCTGCTACCGCGGAGTTTATTTTTGGCAGCTCCCCGGTGGAATTCGCTTGAAACGCCACTTGCACAGCAATTACTCCCATAGCTTGTGCTGTCGGTCAAAAACTAACGGACTCATAAAACACTTATTTATCCCTCAGTAACTGCCTTACAGTTTTTAGCAGCCACGTTCAAACACGGTTCATGTACATACTGAAAGCTGCTTCTCCCATGAGTTACGTCTAGACTGCAGCCACACAAGAGGCTGTACTGTCACACATTCGTCCCCAAAGCAGCTTTAAACCAGCTGCGCTGCCACAGCTGGAAAAGCCCCAGGCAACGCCAGCAAGCCGGTTAGTTATTTACCCAGCTTCACAGAGGAGCTTCTCAGTCTCCCCTTGGCTATACCAGGCGGCAACACAGCACCAACAGCTTTCAGTCTGGAATTACTTACACGAGTTAATTGTATTTGTGACCGCAAAGACCCGTTCCAGTGCTCCGTAACCTACGCACAGACCCTTGCTGCACCTGGGTGGTTCAGCTGATTACACAGGAACACAAGGAACACGTTACTTTAGGTAGTATTACCACTTTTTCTTGAATTTATACTTTATTAAAAGTGATACAAACGTGCTGGATAATTCTGCAAGTTAAAAGAGTTTTCTGACCTTTAAATTACTGACCTAACTCCAGAGCAGGACGCAGGGCCGGCAGCCGGCGAGCAGGCGCAGGAGAGCATTCCAAGGGCAGCCCGCGAAGGGCTAGCGCCGCGGCTGCCGCCTCTCACCTCGGCCTCAGGCTGCACTTGGCACGGAGCGAGGAGGAAGGGGGGAAAAGCGATGAGGCAGGTGGTACTGTCCGCTAACGAAGAGTTTCGACTAGGTTCAAGCTAGACACAGGAGCACTAAGATACAAACACGCTTTTAGTGGTAGCTCAGTCTTAGTACCTGCCACAGAAGCTGTGCATGTAGCTGAACATAAGAAACATTTAATCAAACCAGACATATACATTGAAGATTTCTCTTGACACCAGGAAAAAAAATAAGTATCATAAAGCCCTTCCTTCATCCTGAGAACAACTGTCAATCTCCTTTACTGGGTAACGGATAGGCTAAAGTCGCAAAAGGAAAAGGGCAGTCTTCCTGGAGGTGAAGGCTGAGCAGGGAGGGCTTCTCTCTCTCTCCCCTACCCACCTCCTAGTTTCAAATGGATTTCTACCATTCCCATAGCCTGCGGATTCAAACCTTTTAGAGACAGGTCAAAAAGTCTGAAGTACTAGAGTATGCCTACCTGAAACTGCAAATAATTACGTTATCAAGATTGCATTTTACAGTTAAGTGATTTTCTTTATCCATCGCTGCCCAAAGTCCTTTTTTCATCAGAATACTTTAAAATAATCTAGGTATTTAAAAGCATCTAAGAATGATACTTGCTACAGGCTAGCACAATACCATAACTGTTTGTCCATCTTTTCTGCTCTGTTACCATATTATTTTGCATAAAATTCTAAAAGCCTAACAAGGCCACAGGAAGCAGTG
>NW_010525518.1:41846-49483 GCF_000687285.1 Phaethon lepturus | reverse complement strand
AAGGGCACCTTTTCTTCCGATCACATTTGGAGCTATGAAGGACACACTAAACCAGAATTCGCCTCTTCCAATACCAACCTCTTTCTCATAAAATGATCTCCAAGAGGACACAGAGTTCTGGAAAGAGTCTGTCTCGCTGGTATTCGTCAAAACACCACCTCTCTACCTGTAAAAAGGCTAATTCATCTTAAATATTGACAAGCAGGAGATGCAAGCTCTATCAAGGAGTCAAAAAAAAAATATCCTTTAACTCATACGGAGAAAAATCAAGAGTCATAGGGTAGGGCTGAGCTCAGTTCTACAACTAATTCAGCCGCTGCATGCTCAGAGATTATTACATTGAATTATTTTAATTTTTAAATGATAAATGGTATTTATTATCTCGTAAATTAAATTCAAAATACTATATATTTCCAATATAGTTCATGAATCTGTAATAGTCTACTGCATACTATGTCTGGTTTTGCTCAAGTTCCTGAAAGACAGTAACAACGGCACTGACTGAACTGTCCTTGAAGATGGCAAGCTGTGAAAGCAGAGACCTTATGTCCTGACAACAAATGCTGTGAATTTGCAGTGACTTTTTCCTTAACAGTTGTTCTGGTTATTGATTCATTCTGAAGTATTAGTAAACTGATTCTGTTTAAATTACACATACAACTATTTAATTAAGAGTTAAATAATTAAAACAAAGTGTTTACTAGATTAAGTGAAACATCTACTTACCTTCAGTAACTGAGATTCTTTCAGAAAGACCATGCCCATCTATTCCACTCCTGAGACGTGCAAACCCCCGGGGGTGAGCTGAGGCTGTTTTGGCCAGCCATGTTTCTCAACTCCCACACTCCCACCACCGCCTGCCCCCGTGGAGGCAGAGGAATCAATCCTTCACCAATAGCGACTCCAGAACTTGAGCTCCAGAGCTAGCGTGGGCCACACAAACCAAAGCTTAGCTGAATCCCTGCATCCCCAAACTGGGGCATTCAAACTCATTTTTACCTAGAAAAGAGTACGCAGTGTATCATAATATCATACAGGGTGCATGGATGGGGCAGCTTCTCCTTTCCTGCACCACCATTAGGGGCAGGAGGTACTCCACACGACGGTGGGAAAAGTTGGGGGAGGAGCAGTGCATGATTGGTTGTGTCTTTCCCCTTCTAGCAGAGAAAACCACCATTAAAGATGAACGGGTTCAAGGGGTACACAGGAAAAAAGAACACCCGAGTCAGAGCTCAAGATTCAGATCCACTGACTCCATCAATATTAGGTTATAAGATCCCAGGAACAGGAACTTCTCTAGCTGGAAGACAACTCCTGCAAAAAAGCCTCAAGATTCCCTTACGCACAATATGGTACACAATATTAAGAACAGGTACTAGGATGGACACAGCCAATATTGCTCTGTAATAGATATGCCATAACAACTCACAGAAGATCCAAATTTTTTCAACACAGAAAGGCTTTAGTAACTAATGCTGAAGCTTCACCAGACCTTAGATGATGATGATGTAGTGACTAGAGAGCTTCCCTCCCCATGCACAGGCATGCTTGGACAAATCGACGAGTCTACTAGAAGAGTAGTTAATCTCAAGTGCTACTCGGATTACTTACAGATGTCTTACCCTTTGCTTCATGGCCTTTGTTTTGGGAATGATTATGTTGATTTGAAGAGGTAAGAATACTGGGGAGGGAAACTTGAGTACCAGAACTGCCCTGACTAGATTGCAATGAGCATGATTCCATCTGCTGTTTCTGATGACTTCTAGCATCAATGAAGTAACACACTTTTTACTTTTGGAGACAACAGAATTAAGCATATCACTGACAAAAGTCCCAAAATATGAAGTAAGAATTTAATAATCTTTCACTAGACTTAAGACCTAAAGTTGGCTGATTCCACATCTTTATTTTTTAAAAACACCTTTCATGGACATTCATAAATTCATAAATGGTGCCAGAAAGCAAAATTTTTGAAGACCTAATAAGGAAAACCAAGTTAGACTAACTAGAGTGAATCAGGCAGTCCCAGAGAACCATGACTTAACAAGAGGGAGCAACAGAAAAATCCAATCTGGCTCCTGTCCTAATGACACAAGATGTTACTGCTGTGTTGTTTGCCATGAACAGTATGACAAAGGAATAGTAAGTAAACAAGTTACTTCAACAAAAAGCTTACTAAATCAAGTGAAACATTTAAGGCATAAAGAGGCATAAAGACTTTCACCCTTCCAGTCAGGAGATGAAGACCAGGCTAATTTTCAGTTTTAGGTAGTATGCATTTGCCATCAATATTTTGGATAGAAATACTTCAATCTCCCTGACATGTCCAAAGCATAAAAGTGGAAAAAAAAAAATTAACGACCCCCTCAAAGACTTTAACCTACTCTGCTGCCAAAGTTTTTCAACATTTCTTATCAGCAATGCAATAATGATTTGTCAGTAAATTTTGATGACTGGAAGTTCCAAAATGGTAAAAAAAAGTAATCCGTGCAGAAAACTATTACAGGGATCTTAGAGTCATCATCACCTCATGGTACGGACTTCAGTAGTTCCTGTTCAGTCCTTTCGTGGGCTAACCCCTGCAAACCCTTCTACAACAAAAAGCATACAGAATATATACAGAAATCTTAACAAGGGGAATGAACGCTGACCAGTTGACTCTCGATGCAGGGAAAAAAAGAGACTTTGAAGTAGTGGATACAGATATTACTAACACTGCAAGATTTGGGACCAAAGGACTGGGATCAACGATAGCCACAGGAATAAAGCAGAGTGCTGATGGGTGCTGTAGCGAGGCTAGCTGTATTAAGCAGACAGGACAAAAGCATGTCTGCCTTTTCAAGGACCTATTGACTATGACTGATATCCACACAACCGAGTAATGCTCCCACTCTCTGGGCTGGAGGTACTTCGCAATTTATGGACGCCAGTTTACTCTTAACTACGGGACTCAGGATTATTCCCAAAATAAAAGAGGATGTTCTCAAAAGATACTTACCAAAAATTTACAAGCAAGAGACTGACTACACCCCACAGGCTGAAAGCAGAACAGAGGAAATCTTACCAGAACTTTGCACTCTACTCTTTTGTTTGGAGGACTGTTTCTAAACTATTAGGAACGAGTTTCCAGACACCTTCTTCTAATTCTCAGACTATTTATTCAGTACCTGCTTTTCTTGCATCGGAAATATTTATTAGCTTAAACAGATTTTCTGCCTCCATGGTTTTATCTCTAACCCCTGGGAACAGTCATATTATTCCCCATCAGCCTTTGGTGTATGGGGCAAAACGTGCTCAGCTGTTTTAGCCTGCTTCTCCATGTCCTTAATCATAATTCTTAATCCTTTTCTGCAACAGCATGGGTGGGTTTTGTTTGTTTGTTTGTTTTTGTTTTGTTTGTAAACACATTTGATCATAACAGTTTACTCTCAGACAGAGATTACATTTTAAATAGTTGTCTTGAGACAATTACAGGTTGGAGAAGCTTAAAAGACAAGTCCTTTAAAAGACATGTGAAATGCACTTACCATGGAGAAAGCCAAAGCTACACATATAACCAAAACCAGGTCTACCAGTCCAAAAAAAATTGATTTTGAATGAGTAATTCCTGAACAAACAATAAAGTTGCCTGCCTCAAGGAAAAAGCTGGACTAGTGAATGACATCAACAGGAAGCAAGCAACATTATCTCTTCCTATCACTCCACTGGTGTTCTCAGTTCATTGTTTTGATAAGCGCTCTGATCACAAAGGAGTCCTGATAGTAACATGCTGTCCCTCAGCAAATAACATACTTCCATGTTTGCATTTAGCCTGTTACTCTTTAATAGAAAAATAAAGGGAATATAGCATTTCCAAATCCTTAAATCCCTTTATTTTCAATGATATACTGAAAATATTTAGGATCCGGTAGGAAAATACCGCAGGAAATGAAAATGTTAGTTAGTGCTGACCAAAAGCCATTTTTAATTACACTACTTCTAGGATTCCCTGAAGGCCAGTTTTCCACATGTCTGTAAGCTCACTGTGCCCAGTGAAAAGACAGGAGTCACCATCACAAGCTGCAGAAAGGGAAAATTTCAACTAGAGGTTTGGAAAAAATTCTTCACAATGGAGTGGGAAAGCACCAGGATGGGTTGCCCAGTGAGGTTACAGAAACGCCATCCTTGGAGGTTTTCAACACTTGACCGGCAAAGTCCCTGAGCAACATGATCTAACTGATGTTAGCTCCTGCTTTGAGCAGAGGCTGGACTAGATGATCCTTTCCAAGCCCTACGACCTTATGGTTTCATTCTTAGGTTGCTTATGGTCATTAGAATCTCCTGCACTTCATACAAATGGGTTATGATGATCACACCCAGCTAAGTAAAATTGATTTAAGAAAAGATACAGTATGAAGAGAAATTCCCAATTTACAGTGAGCACAAGAATACTTCAAATTCTGTACACCAGCTCTTTGGCAGCTCAAGTGAAAAGCCTACGTTAACGACAGCACTTAGCTATTAAAGAACCTTCCACGGAAAATAACAGATATTCGTTGACTGGATTATCAAAACAATTACTTCAAATTTCCAGAATATTCAACAATGTAAAAATAAGAATCAAATTCAAGCAATTTCACTGAAAAATCATGATGCCAAATGGATTAACAGAAATGAAAATACTGGGGGGGGGAGGGGGGCAGACTTTATTCCAAATCTGACCAAGTAATAATGAAGTTATCATATCCTGATCTCTAACAGGAGCAGCACTCCCAACTGCACATAATCAACTGCCCATAATTCACAAAATAATAGCGCTGCTTAACCAGAGATCTGCTGTAACAGATCAGGTAAAGGACATCGGAGGAAATCTGGAAAGAAAAGAGGCAGAAAACAGCGTTTGCTTTCTGCAAGCATAACTGGTACCAGGAAAGCGTGCGGACGACGCTGCAGAAGGCACCAGCTATGTGCCAGCTAGGTCAAAATCAGAGCAGAGCAGCAG
This sequence comes from Phaethon lepturus, assembly GCF_000687285.1. Lineage (NCBI taxonomy): Eukaryota > Metazoa > Chordata > Aves > Phaethontiformes > Phaethontidae > Phaethon > Phaethon lepturus. Next base: position 44,502 of record NW_010525518.1, on the reverse strand, counting down.
CTGAAACAGGAAGCGTTACCTTACAACAGATATGCTCGCCCGCCTTCCCACTGCATAAATGAAATACATGAAAGTACAGCTGGCTGGAGTATTTTTGAGAGTAGAAAAGCATTTTAAAATCCCTTCCTTTTCCCCTTGTCCTTCCTTCAACCCTGTTTCCTCATCAGCCTTAGTGCCGAGGTGCCAGCGTCCATTACTCTCTCAACGTGTAAACACGCTTGTCTTTCCCTTTTTAAAAATCTGCAGGGTCCCGTTAACTTTAGCAGCCTTACTACAGATCAGGCACCCGTGTCAGCTTCATTACCTAAATTAAATTCTGTTTAAACTACTTAAACTGATGCGAAAAACCCCACAAACTTGCCACCACCACACTCCTGCCAGCCTAAACTCTATTGTAGGTCTTTATTTAGTTAAACTGCAGCTTCAGATGCAACCACCACGTAAGGTCCGCTACCCGCAAAAGAAATGCATGTGCATTTTCAGAAGTCACTGCTGCTTAAGCCCTGCAGAAACTTCTAAATGCTTAGTGTTCAAGCAATACTCAGAAGTCTGCATAAAGCAGTATTAGAATCCAATAATAAAATTAACTTCTACTTGCAGGAAAAGCAAAAGGAAACAGGACATTTCTATTTTGCACGCAATATTCTCTAGGAGGAGCAAATGGTAAATCGGAAACCACATTTGATTCAAAGTAGACAGTTTCATAATTTAAACTGCAGCAAACTATTCAACATACCAGGACGTAAATTCCTGAAAGAAAATGGGGCTGTGCAGCGTGACCCATCCTTTAAAAGCACACTACTTAATCATGTGTTTTCTAGACAGGACAAGAAGCGTGCAACAAGCAAGACACTAAATTAAGTTTTAGTTCGATTGCTACCTGATCTAAAGCCTCTTGCTATCCCTGCAACTACTACAGGCATTTTTGACAATCAAATTCCTCAAAGACGCTCTGCGCTAAAGGGCAAATTATTAGGCGTATTTAGTCATCCCAGTAAGAACTCCGCTGAAAAGAGTCTATTATTCTTTCACTGGAATAACTGCTTCTGAACTCCCACCAGAAAACTACAGAAGTATTTAAACAAAATAAAAAAACTAAAATACTAAATTCCTACAAACAATGGTTAGGATAGTAAAACATTACACATAAATTATGAAGCCCATAATTAACTACTTTGCTCACAGCTAACTACTGTGCATCAATGACATGTATGTATCAAGACCAGGAGAAATAACAACAACGAAGGCGCAACATACTCTATCCCCCCTCCCACCCACCCTCTTCTGACTGTTGCCTTTTTATTCATCTACCCACCCACTGATGCTTTGTCACAAATACACAATGAAAACCGAAATGTAAGAGCCAAAATAATTCTACAGTAAATCAGCTGTGGTTCTCTCTGTATCTACTACTCTTCTACCTTTCCTCATCTCTGATTTTTAGATAATAAACTCTTTTGATATGCAATTTTTCATGTACAATGAACCTACAGCTAATTTTAAAAACACAGTACAAGTAACTGCAGTTTATAAACCGATCTACAGAAAAGCTAAATTAACAATTACAGCCATCCTCAGTATGGGCATGCCTGTAGTGACAAACAAAATCTTGCCTCGGAATCACCACATTATGAAAACATCTACTATTTAGTACCTCGAATACATTTTCACAGGAAAAAAAGAGTAAGCCTGTGACAAAGGGCAAGTGCTTTGCCAGGAACCCAGATGCAACTAACCGTTGTTCAGACCCCGCTGCTGCTACTACAAGGATGTGGTTTTTGGACCACCTTTCTTTCCACACGTGATTTATTACAAGCTGTATTTTTCATTTCATAATGCTCAGGATCAACAGTTACTACCCTGGCACTGGTACCACTAACCATGTATTTTTCCAAGTGACTGAATTAGTATCTTCAAAACCGCACAAATACACAGTGACGTTAATATCCTACTGCACCATGACATTTTTATTAGAAAAGCCATGGTGAGAAAGTTTCACTACTTTTGATTTTTACTTTCAATTTTCCAAGATAACAGTTCAGAGAGAAAAATAATTAGATTATTGTACCGAATGTTTAAGAAATCTTAGGAAGGTTTTCAATGACTGGTTTAACTAAATCTGCTTATTCCACCTACTTCTCCAGAACTTTATCTTTTTTTAGAACTGAGTTCTCACTATCTCACTTCAGTCTCAAAAATGTGTTTGTACAAATCTGTTCTCCATTGAGAGAAAAAAATACAATAAAAATCAGCTTAAAATAAATTTATTAAACAATACAAAAATAAGCATGCTGGAAATCGAGATACATAAATAACATACAATGCAAATGAAAAATGGAAAACGAGACAGGTAACAACTGAGCCAAAAAGTACAACACAAATGCTAAAATAAAGTTTTAAAAAGCATTTACATTTCTAATGAAATGTTAATGATGCTGACAAAGAAAAACAAACAAACAGCTAAAATGCTTGAATATCAAGAATTGCTATTACTGTAGCACAGGTGAACACTAAAACCGTTGCAGACTTCAAACATCCAGTGACTAGCCTCTATCACTGCACTCTGCCAGAGCCGCTCACCACCCACAACGCAGGCATGGGTAAGCTGTCGCGGCAGACCGAACCACGGTCCCACCTCTGCGTCCCCCCCGCCGTG
>NW_010525518.1:39288-41815 GCF_000687285.1 Phaethon lepturus | reverse complement strand
CCTCAACCGCGGCCGCCCCTTGCCTCCCCCCCCGCCGTGAGCCAGAGCCGTCTGCAGACACGGCGGGCCACGACAAGAAACGGTGAGTGTAGGCACGTTACAAAATAATTGGTCCAAAGGAGCCTCCTCCAGACCCCTCCCAACTAGAGGCTGGCTTAAATTCTGAGACAGGCTTCAAAAGCATATATTACAGAACTGTAATATATATATATATATATATATGCCTAAAGTAAAGATTTTGTAAGCTGTACCCTAAATATTCTTATTATGCATATTAAAGATCTAGTAGTTTCCTTAACTTTCTACTTCCCATGCAGGACTTGCCTCTACCGCAAGTTTTGTATGTAGCTGACAAACATAAATACGGTGAAGATTTTTATTTTCAAGTTGAAACCCAGATGGAACAATTTTCCATCTTCAACGATGTTTATAGAATTAGCTTCAAATAGCACTAAAAATCAGAAAACAACGTGTGTAGAATCAGATCAAGCAAATCCTGCATCATACATTTTCCTTTTTTAGTTAAATCGGTAATTTAACCGGCAACATGCCATCACTGTAAATACTCTTCGTTAGCAGCACAGACACATTATGTTCCCTCTTGCAACTGAGGGTATTTCAGGTAAAGACACGTAGCTTTGCAGGATATGAATCCTTGTTATGTCTCTGTAACTACTGGTTTACTGTAACATCAACAAGCAGGTGAGGCATTTTTATAATTCAAGACTTTGCCTTTACTTACTTTACTTTGTTTCCGAGATAAGCACTGACAAACCTAACCTTATAATCAGTGATAAGAATGTTAAGCAGCTATTATTCAGCAATTTATGACTGACATTTATCACTGACATGTGTACCACACAGATACCTCTTCATCCCAGTAGGCCTTCAAATTCACTGAAAATTGATGTTCTGTATTGTTTTGCTCCAACTTTTCAATACTAGGCTTCAAAGACAGGAAGCCCATCCTTTTACAATATACACTACTAGATGAAGATTATTCAGGGTTTAGTCAGAGCTTATTTCAAATGTTCATGCAAAACTAACAATACCTAAACAGAGGAATTAAGAACAGCTTGCTTTCCCAGAGAACATCAGCTTCGCTTTAATGCGTCTTACGTCACAAACATCCAGATGGGACAAAAAGGGGCAGCAAAAACCTAACTCTCCCCTTATGCAAAACTCACATTTTTTGGAGTTTTAGATTAAACTAAAAGGAGAAGGACTGGGGGAGGGGGGCACAGAGAAGGGGTGGTGGTGTTATTAAGGAATTATCTGTCATCGTCTCTTAAAATACTCAGCTAGCTAATAGCATTTATCATTGCTTGGACAAGTTTTCAACAGTTTTATAAACAGGATTCTGCGTGATGTGTACAAGGGGTGGGATATATCAAATTATCTGCAAGCTTTTAAAGTGGAAAACTTGATAAAAATAGAGAATAATTTTCTAAGATTTTTAGCATCATTAAGAATCTAATAGCTACAAGTGTCAAGGACTTAGCAAGTCCGTGCCCTCTGTCCAGCAGTGCCTACTGAGCCTATTCGAAGCTTACATATACCACTTCAAGATACGCTCTACTCAGCATACTCAAAAATACCAAATTATGCAGATGAACAGATGCAGTTGCCTGTAGAAGAATGCAAGCCCTGTTTCTTAGCCAGCTGACAGAGGTGCAAACTCTCTATTGCTTTAAAAAGTAGCAACTAATGACAACTTTTTAAAAATTTGCTCATGTTTAAGTAAATGAAACCTCTGATCCTGCGCACACATTAGCGGTTGAAAAATAAGTTAATTGTAAACAGTTTTAATAATATCTACCTATCTGCTTTGCTCCGAATCTATTTCCTGCTCACTGCTCCGTTGGTTCCCGCTCTACAGCCAGGCTTGCGTACATTCCTCGCTAGGGTGGAGCGCAGCTATTAGTAAGGCAGGCTTCTGAGTCAGCACTACCAGCGGGCAGTACAGGCAGCTAGCAAGACACTCAAAATAGTCTGGTAAGAAATCTTTCTGCTGCATTAGTTAACTTGCAAACAGGCAGGTTCCCCCCCGCCCTCTTCTCCCAGCCATTTTTTCTCTTTTTATTTAAATGTCAGCATTAATAAAGGTCTGATTAAAAAAATAATAAAATCTTCGCTAGCATGGCACGTCCAAAGGATCCATTTCTGTTCAAAGCACTTTGAGGATACAGTAATAACATGACTCAAAATCTGTATCCTCTTAATATACAATTACTTACAGATTCATTAATTTGCTGTATTTTGCTGACACTATTTTACTCTATATATTTTAATTAAAATTCTTCTATCTTTACATGCTGACCCTGATCAGAGGACACATCGCAAGTTCTTGCTTAGCTCTGCATTTAATTTACTTAAAATTCTCAGATATAAACAAAAATAAACAGATATACACAAAAGTGGTATATCTTTGAAAACATTCAGATTTACCTTTTTTTTTTTAAGTAAGTGTGTTTTAAGTAACTACAAAAGTCAGTTAACAGTTTTGCTTTTTGTTGTTTGCATGTGC